>NC_044048.1:5866254-6016254 GCF_902167405.1 Gadus morhua | reverse complement strand
GGTAGCGTGACGCCGGCGATGGAAAGCCTGCATCAAGAGAGACAGGCCCCTGACAGGGACTCCCTCAGCCAGCCTTCAGAGGCTCAGAGGCTGACAGGGACTCCCTCAGTCAGCCTTCAGAGGCTGTCCGGTCCACCCTAGCAGCACACTGAGGGGTGAACTGCATGGCAAACACAGCAGTGTGTCCACCGTCTACATACACCCCCCCCCCCCCATGGCATTTAAATACCCGCCTTCCATGTAGTGTAAACACACACACAGAAACGCAACATCCCCCCCTGTCTCCCCCACACGGCAGCGTACTCCTGTTCCTCTTACCTCTGCAGGTGAAGCGCGTCTCTCCTAGTGCTCCGCGATGTCTCCAGGTTGATTATCTCTTCATCCTCCTCCGAAGTCTGTCTCCTGAATATCCTTTTTTTTTTTGTACTGATGCTGCAGTGGTACAAAAACCCGCCCTTCTAAGCCCCGTCTCTTCCCCCTCCCTCTGCTCCTCTCGGCGGCTCCCATTGGCTGTTTCCCGGGGATGACATCACCCCCCTGCTCTCTCTCTCGCTCTCTCTCTCTCCCTCTCTCTCTCCTCTATTCCCCTGGTACCGCGGCCCCTCCCTACTTTCTTACCTCCCTTCTGGGATTTTTTTTACCCTCATTTCTTCCCCCTCCCCCCGCCTGCAGACCCCCTCGTTAGATCTAAAAATAGGAGTCGTTTTTTTTAAAAGGAAGATGTGGAGGAAGGAAGGAGATACAGAAGATGATTTTTGATGTTTGATTTATTTCTCTTTCTTCTGTTTCTCTCTGGCTCTGCCTCTCACGCGATTTCAATGGATTTTCTGTTCCTCCCCAGCCCCGCTGTTACGGCCAGCCGGGCCCATGTGCTACTTGGTGTCTGCCAACAGAACAAGCCGCCATCATCCCCACCTCCGCGCACACACACACACACACACACACACACACACACACACACACACACACACACACACACACACACACACACACACACACACAAACACTTTCTTATTTTTTGAGGGTTCGGTCACGCATTTATGTTTCAATATCTTAAAATAATCTGGCCTTGAATAGATACTAATTACATATATCAATATGGTAATACTAATTGCCTTTCATTAATTTATACCTTACTAATTCATTATATATCTTAATTTAGACTATTTTGGTCAAAACAACCTCGAATTATGTTCATTTCAATAAAACTTAAGTTATGCAACCCATATTTCCTTAATAAATGATAATATTTTAACACTTGTTTCCTGATGGCTGTAAAACCTTTCTCAAATGTAACAGCTGGTTATAATGACTTAACGGTATCATCTATCTTGGTAATAAAGTGTGATCCATCAGTAGTGTCCGACATTATCCACTTAGGAACTGGCCGATATGGGAACAGACAAAGGGTTTAACTACCAGTGTGGTACTGAGGAAGTTTACATCCCACCACCACCACGGCTAGGTTCAGCCATGAAACATTTAGATGACATCTTCCACATTGATCTCCCCCTCCCCCCCCTCCAGCTCGCTCCTCATCTCCCGGCCCCGTCGATTGAGTTTCCTGTTGGTCTGAGAGCCGTTTCCATTAGCCTCTACCCCTCCACCGAGGTGGTGCGGCCGCTGCCTCCACTCTTCTCTCGGGCCGACAACAGCAATCAGGGGTGGGGGTGGTGGTGTCGCTGGAGGGGGTGGAGGTGAGGGTGGAGGGCGTGTCGGTGGGGGTGGGGGTGCTGTCGGAGGAGGTGGGGGGGCGGGGTGGTGGAAGGGGTGATGGGGGTGGAGGCAGGATGGAGGAGGGGCAAATGGAGTAATCAATACACCAGATGAGGATCTCTCCCATCTCTCCTTAGCATGTCCTTGACTCGCGGCGGCTCACATTGTCTGGGACATTTCTTTACGAGTTTGCGACACACGCATAAACATGAACACTCATGCACACTCCTAGAGACACACAAGCACACACACACACGCCACTTCCTTATTCAATCAGTTACCGTAAGAATGACTCAGCCTCCATGACTGGAATACTGAATTCAAAGTGCACGCACATACACACGCGCACACACACACACACACACACACACACACACACACACACACAGACAGTGTGAGGACGCTGGAATGCATGTCAAATAGTGAGAGAGAGAGACAGAGACAGAGAGCGAGAGCGAGAGACAGAGACAGAGACAAAGACAGAGAGCGAGCGCGAGAGCGAGAGCGAGAGACAGAGACAGAGCAAGCGATAGAAAGTAAGCGATAGAGTGTAAGAGAGAGAGAGACCGAGAGAGAGACTGAGAGACAGAGCGAGAGAGCGAGTAAGAGACAGAGTAAGAGGCTGGGCCAACAAAAAATATGAAGTAATAGATTGAATAGAATAAAGTGTAATAACAATGTTCTAATGCAATTAGTAATGTAGTTGTATGAAATAAAATATGTGAATCTGGACTGACTTCAGTAGTTCATTCACCAGTTTGTAGCCGTGTGCGACCATGCAGATATTTAACGTTGCTTTTCACAAAACAAGACGTACAATCCCCCAGATTTTAGTTCTGCTCTCATACTTAAGATAATTACTCTTCAAACAAACTTTAATTTCTGACTGGTTGTAACTAGCTTCTATAGACTGTTAAAGATAACGAGGTTTCTAAATAATAGTCCCTAGTCTATAAGCCTTTAATAATGGCTGTGATTGGTCTGGTGTTTTAATTACCCTCACACAGAGTTTGTGCCTCAATAACATTGAAACAATTAAATTAGCTAGGAATATACACTATCATCACATGTCTTTATACACAGACCTTGCATTTGCAGCCTCTCTGCAATTATGGTTATAGCACGCTCTCTAGTGTTCACAACGAGTACACACATCAACAACAAGGACCTGGGGCCTCATGTACTAAGGTTGCGTACGCACAAAAACGTGGCGTACGTCCTTTTCCACGCTCACGTTCAGATGTACAAAACGTGAAATGACCGTAAAAATGTGCGGTCCCCACGCCAGCTCCAGAGCTGTCGTACGCACGTTTCTACAGCTATTGTTCCTTTGGCGACACTTAGAGGTGACGCTGGGAAACTGGGAAAAAAGGTGAAAACAATGACCCAGAGTGATTTGCACATCAGAGACACACTAATGAACAATTAACACACCTTGCAATTATATGGGTGGCTATAAAAGCATGCGCAATGGATGAAGAATTTTTTTAAAAAAAATGGCTGCGTTAGCGTTTTTAGAGGACATCGCAAATGGTCAAATCCGAAGGGCGCTGGAGACGCCGGGGCCGACGGAGCAATCCGTGCCCTCTCCTTGCTTGTCTATTCAAAAGTAAAAAAATTAAGTTAATAAACACGAGTCAAAGTCTTTAATATCCTGGCATCTTTACGCACGACTTATGTGTATTGCAAGCAGCCAATTGTATGACCAGTATAATTACAGCATTTATGACTTCAGCATATTTACCTTGGGGATGATCGGCGTCCCCTTCATGGGCTCCCACCACTCCGGTGAGAGCTGTGTCACCGATCAAAGCGGCCACTCTCAAATCGAAGGGGGAGAGTTCCCCCACTCCCGTCCCCCCACCTGTTGCGGTCACGCTTCGGCGGTGGGCAGAAACCCTCCGCTTCACCTCCACCTTGAGGTCTGACCACTTTTTTTTAATTTCAGAGTGTGTGCGCTGCTGAGACCCCACTGCATTGACGGCCTCGCAAACACACTCCCACTCACTTCTCTTTTGTTTTGCATTTATCCCTGTTGACAGGGTTCCAAATAGCATATGCTTGCGCATTTCTACCTCGTGGAGCAAAATCTCGAGCTCAGACTCCGTGAAGCTTCGTTTTTTGCCTCTGTTCATGGTGCCAGGTGATCGGATTAAGAGGTGAATCTCAGGTCCAGAGGCCTATTTAAATGAAATTGCATATTTAAATGAGGGCGAGGACAGGGAGGAGTTTGGCACCTCGGCATGTGCGCTCAATTCCACGTTGATCGAGATGTACAAAAGAAACGTGCTTGGATCCATGCGTTCGCACACTTTGATACATCTGAATTTATTTGTGCGTAAGACAGTTTCTGGATTTTGGCGTACGCCAAGTTTCAGTATGAAATCCACGCAAGTCTTAGTACATGAGGCCCCTGGTAGTCTACACACTTGTAGTACAGCAGCACTGAACCACTGTCTATCATTATCATAATGGACTCACTTCAACATAAGGGTATTAATGTAACATGAATGGCTGGAATAAAACCTAGACGATAATAATATAGCGCCCAATAATGTTGCAAATAAAGAGCAGAGCACACCGTGGTAGATTCCTTATCGGTTGCTGCCCTCTGCCGGTCAATGTAAACGGCCTGATCCATTTCTGTCCCATTTGGCATCTAGAAACAGATGCTTTAGATCAGCGCCTCTCAATATGTCCAACATTTGGGGGCAAAGAAGACCATGATGTTCCTCTCTATCAGGGTTTTTTAACCAAATCTTAAGTCTAGCTATAGATATCTGTACTCTAATATCTGAAATCTTTGAATCTTTAATGTTCTAAATCTAAGTAAAAGGACAAACATTTACAGTTACTTAAATTACATTAATTAATTATATTAAAAAAGGGTCAATCAGAAGTGTTTGCAATCTATAAGAATATTAACTGCAGTATCAAATGTTCATACATAGATAAATCCATTTCTGTTTAATTATGGGATTAACTTTATAACTCAAGAATGACGGTTGACATTGCAGCTTTCAGATATATACTAAAACAATGTTGATGTACTGCATCAGAAACAATGCTTGAGTGCACAGATCACCACACAATATCTAAGCTTACTTGCTTATGTCGCAATTTTTTTAATTTGGGTAGGAAGACAAAAATACATTCGTTTACTTTCTAGGTTAGTTTACAAAGGAAGGAACACCCCATAGAGTACAGAAGTACTGCGCCCCACACACACACGCACACACGCACGCACAAACGCACACACTCACACACACACGCCTCTCAAGGTTGCATGCGAATTGCTCCATCTAGTCTGATGACCTCTCCGTTGAGCATGGGATTCTCTGCAATCGATGTCACAAGGTGGGCAAACTCAGCGGGGTCACCCAGGCGTGAGGGGAACGGCACCTGGCGGGCCAGGAAGGAGCGCACCTTCTCTGGGAGGCCGGCGAGCAGGGGGGTGGAGAAGAGGCCTGGAGACGCGGGGGGGGGGGGGGGGAGACACAGGAGTACAGTGTTGAGACACGGGCCGGCGCAACACCAAACACATCCTGACTCAGGGTCACTCCGGGGGAGGGCTTACCCGGAGCGATGGTGACCACGCGGACGCCCATTGGAGCCAGGTCTCTGGCGATGGGGAGGGTCATACCCACGATACCCCCTTTGGAGGCGGAATACGCCGCCTGGCCCACCTGCAACCACACGGAAAAGACATCGTTTACTATGCTCTCAGTTCACATTTATGGGGTTGGTCCGACTTGTTTTAGGAGATGGGAACAACAGTATAACTCATGAATGGAAGTTTGAGTAGTTTACCAGGTAGCTCTGATTAGTTTAACTCATTCAAACCAAATGTATCGAAAGGCCTCACTGCACAGCTGTACACTGGAACCAAATCTAATATTTAAACAGCTATGTCTATTAGCTGTATGTTCTTAAGAGTTCAACGGTGCTGCTTGGAGGAGCCGTAGTTTGGGGTCCGTCGTTAGAACCTGCCCAGCCCCCCCCCACAGCGGTGGTCAAACGCTCGGTGGGATTATCTGTTTCAAATGGCCTGCAACAGCCGCCGTGTTAGACTGTTCAGATTTAAACTTCTGGCAAATTTCTGCCCAATCAGGGCATGATTAGTTCGGGGAATCCATCTTGCCTGTCAACCACGGGTGCATGAAATGAAGCGTTGGGAGGGAGCGGGCAGATGGGTTAGGGACATTGTTTTTTCTAGTTTCATTTCTAACTCTAACTGCTATTTTTCGTCTCAGTCCAATTCTTGAATGCTACCTCCAGCAGAGTTCGGTGTAGGTGTACGGTTTAAGGCACGGTTTCCAATGTAGCTTATGTTATTTTATCTGTTCGTAATGGATAACTTGGCTCAGCATGTAGGATGTAAATCCAATCTATGATGCAGTCATATCTGTGGGCATTCTGTTTGCCTGGAGAAGTTAATGGGTCTAACTTCAGCCCGAAAGGCCATCAGTTGAAATAAGATTCATATGCTGCCATTACATAGAGAAGATCTGAGCAGTGACCTGGCAATGAAACAGCCCTATCCCAGCTAGACTAGGAGATTGTTCAAACGGACTAAATACTGTACATACATACAATGCTTTTGAACTTAACCTCGTTACCAAGATATAAACGGAAAATATATATTTTATTGTGGACATTGTTGTTTAGCAACTCTGTCCATGCAGTGGACGAGCGGATGTGAGGTACGCCAGAGCAACATGAGTAACATGACTCTGGAGGAGGGACTTCAGGAAGGTCCTTCCAGGGTTCGCTCCAGACGCTGGCGGTCAGACAATCAGGCCGAGAAACTTCCATGGCATGAAAGTCGTACAGAACTGTTTTAATGAAGTGCACAATGTGAAAGGGACCGTGTTCAGCATGTCTGCGGTACCTGTCCGTCATAGGCCGCCACGCTCGCCGTGTTGATGATGCAGCCTCTGTGGCCGTCAGCATCAGGCTCGTTCTTCGCCATCGCCCCGACCGCCAGACGGATCACGTTGAACGTGCCTCCGATGTTCACCTGCAGACCAACAACATCGAGATCCTGCTGTTGGTCCACAGAAGGGGGGAAACTCCCCAAACATGGCAACTAGAGGAATGAACCCATGAAGGCGTGTTCTCTTACCGTGATGACGCGTTGGAAGTCCTCAAGGTTATGAGGGAGGTCCTTCTTGATGTTATACGTCTTGACCGCCACAGCGATGCCAGCACAGTTCACTGCCAGGTCCAGCTTCCCAAACCGCTCCCTGGCCAGAGCCACCGCGGACTGCACGTCCGCCTCAGACGTCACCTGGAGGATCAAAACGTACCTATTTGAGTTTGTGTACTAGGGAAGCAGGTGCCATGCTAAAGAACATACCTGTGTGCTTTATAATGGTCTAGGTTTTAATAAATATACAAAAGTTGCAGCCAAAACACTTGGCACTCACATCAGCAGGTGCGAAGGCGCAGCGGTCACCCAGGCTGGCTGCGAGGGCATGACCATCAGAGGAGGGGAGGTCGAGGATCACCGCGCACGCTCCGTTCTGCACCAGCCGCTCCACGGTGGCGCGGCCAAGCCCGGACGCTCCTCCGGTGACGAGCCCGACCATGCCCTATTGATGTACACAGTACAGCCATATAAGTTCTTATAACAACCCAGTACATCCATATAACACACCAGGACAATGGGAAGGTGCACACGATGGGTCAGGAAGAGGGCTATAAACACGGGCCGATGAGTCTGGCTGGCGAAGGAGAATGCAGCAGCCATTTGAATAGACGTAAGAAACGTATAGCAAGACGAGAGAACGGAGAGGCTAAAATCGAATGAGGTGGCTATGAACCCAGAGGCAATTATGACGCCGGTTAACATTGAGCTAAACACTAGCATTGTGAAAGTTGGCACCTAATTCTGATAAACACTATTCCATAGATTCACTTGGTTTAACGCACACCTCGGAATATGCATATCCATGCAGTTAAACCCTTTAGATTCCTCCCTCACCTTGATGCTCCGAATGTTCGCCATGTTCACGCAGGAGATCACGATTCACGCAGTTCACGTGGGATTTTAACAGAAGAGCAGTTAAGCTCCGCCCCTGTAGCGCTACAGGGAACACCCCCTTCTTTCATTGGTCGAGGTGCAGAATAAACAATGCTTCCCGCTAGTGTTGCCAGATTGGGCGTGAAATCTGGCCCAATCTGGCAACAACACCGCCCACTTTGTGGAGCGGATATTGTTTAGGAAGGTCAACTCAGGCTACGTACTGGGTTGGTGATTCATTGTTTCACTAACTAATGTTTAAACCAGCACGCAATTACAACGCGTGTCTTTCAGAAAGATGAAGGATTGGCATGTGCATTTCTTGGTCTATTGCAAAGAATGAAATTGAAATAAATCAATAAACATTGAAGAACATTCGAATGTTTTATTCAAAAAGTAAAAAAAACATTTCTGTAACAAACTAATGTAAATGTTAGTTGAAAAAAAAAAAACTATTCAAATGACTTGCTTTAACCAAATAATACATAGGAAAGCCCAAGATCAATACTTGTCAGTGTTTAATTAAACGGATCCTTCATGAGAATAGCCTTATTGACCGCACTAGAACAATGTAGTACAAGTAGTACCTTATCTGCATGGTCAGCAGACAGATGAGGAATGGATACATGTATGTGCAAAGAACACAAATCAATAAAGGATGTAAAGTGCTACCATGTGGAAGGCAGTAAGTTGTATAGTTGCATCTCCTAAATGGGGCGGTGATATCCCACACCCCACAACAACACAACTTACTACCTCACCACAGTGCAGAGAAGACAAACACAGGGGAGTGCTGAACAAAACGAATGGAATCAGAATCTCGGGGAAGACCCAGGACTAGGAGGAGGTATTACATCTCAACACTGGCCTGGGAACGCCTCAGGATCCCCGGGTCAGAGCTGGTCAATGTGGAAGTCTGGGGCCCCCTGCTAGAGCTGCTGCCCCCACGACCCGACCCCGGACGAGTGGTTTGAAGATAAGAATCAGAATCCCAAGGATTCTCCTCCTAAATGAGGAGTCTCTTCGGCGCATCCCTCTCAGCTGGTTGCTTAGCTTACAAGTGAACACACAAAGCGGTTGACCAGGATCAAACGAGAACTTAATAAATCAATGAACACCATTGGAGTCACTGTTGTCCTGCTGGCGACGTTTGGTAGCCGTGAGAAAGACAGTAGACTGTATAGTTATCTCCCAGATCTGGTGTGATCCTAAAACTATACAAACTACTACCTCAGCCCACAGCTCCCACTCTGCTCCTCCAGTGTCTTCACTCACTCACCCTGAGTGGAACGTTTTTATGAACACCCAACATGTGCTATTGCATTGCGTCCTTTCGTTGTCTGTTTATTGAAGCCATCATCAACGGGCAGCATCGGGCTCAGGAGGTAGAACGGGTTGGCTGGTAGCCGGAAGGTTGCTAGTTAGATTGTCGAGTGTGCTTGTAATCGGCTCCTGAGAATCGAAGTGTCCCTGAGCAAGACGCCTAACTGCTCCTCACGAGCTGGCTGTCGCCCTGCGTGGTTGACTCCGGCCTCAGTGTGTGAATGTGTGGGTGAATGCTAGGCAATATTGTAAATCACTTTGAGTGGCCACTGGTTAGAAAAGCGCTGTACAAATGAAGTCCATTTACCATCCACTCACTGCAGCAGGACTCGACCGTCCGCCGGACCTCAGGACCCCTCAGCGCCGTCTGATGCTGAACAAACCCTCCACCTGACCAAACAATCAATCATGGTTACGTAGTGGCACATCTTCTCCCTCACCATTTGTCACATCACCGAACTAAGGTGCAGTTCAATGTGACAAATAGCTGTCAGCGTACAAGTCCTAGTGCCCCTTATTTATTTTATTTAATATATATACATTATATATATGACCCAACTCATCCCAGCATGCCAGTTTCTACCGATGGGCGCTGACATGAAGCCCGGGCTCAGCTAACCCGCTCAATGGAGTAGCACCCAGCTCTAAGCTATTGTCGGCTAACGCCTTCTCCCACCTACAGCGTTTATTTTGAGGTAATTTACGTCCATCATACAACACAAATTGGCATACCTAGAAGCATTACTCATGCAAGGAACACTGGGCTGCCCGTCTATGCTTACCCTGCAGCCCCGAGATGCCGCTGAGCCCAGTAGCATAGCTAGCTGACAGCTAGGTCTGAGCCCAGTAGCATAGCTAGCTGACAGCTAGGTCAGAGCTAGCTTGACAGCTAGGTCTGAGCCCAGTAGCAGAGCTAGCTGACAGCTAGGGTAGGTGGAATTGGCGCGACCTCGAGCTTTAAGTATTATCCTGAAAACGTACCTCAGAATAAAGGTTTTGGGTATGCTCTGACCAGTGTCGTTAGTAACCACACTCAATTATTTCCCCAACGAGGCACCGTGGCGGATGCTTCTTCAGCGTACCCCCTCCCCAGGTGGCTCCCCGTATCATGCTCGCCATCTTTCCTGTAGAAGCGGGTGTGAACTCCAGTGTTGAAACATCTCGAGATTTAGCCAGTTCTCAAGCGCGCCGACAACGAGAACTTGACGCAGCCGTCACCGCGCCACTGATGAAAAGCATGCAACCCATCAAACTATGGTCTTTAAAAATACTTAGATTTAATAAAGACACTATCTTCGTGGTCAATGTCACAGAAAACAAAGCTCATTAAAAGTCAACAAGTCCATTTTTACTAAAAGAATAAATTTTATTTCAGCACTGTAAGTCATTTCCCAACCAGTACAAACCCGACTGCCATCCTTGTCTCTTTCTGAGCCATCCCCCCCTCTCTGTGAGATCAGACCACCAACAGCCAGACGAATAATAAAAATAAAAAAAAGCTTCCTTCTTTCTTGCCTCTCTTCAAACAGTCTGGTGCTTCCATAATGCTAACAATGATGACAAATTATACCAACCATAATCATAACAGCGATAATGATAATAATCCTATAATAATATGAATAATTTCTTAAACCCTTTTTGCTGCAGAGCACAGGTAAATTTAGGTGGCCCTAGTTATTTAAGTATATGAATTGAAGGCGTGATACACATTACAACAGATGGCTCACAATGATCAACTTGAGACCCAAAGGAGGACAAAATTAGGTTGGGGTTGGTCGATTTGAGAGGGCGCAGAAGTATAGGGAGACAGACAGTATCGGGAGATTGCTAAAATGGGCAATTTGTGAGACGGCACAGAAAATGACAGTTACAACGTCCTAGAGTGGAACTGAACAGTGTTGCCTCTTCTCAAATTGAATGCCATACTTTGTACTTTTCTGGGACATTTGGCTCTCTTCACTCTTCTTGTAGCTCTGGTAAAAAGTGTCCCTTCAGATCAGACCGAGGAGGCCTTTATGCTATCGGGGCAGTGACACTGGTCCTGGGAGCCAGCACCAAGCTGCTCCCTCCGCCATTGGCCCGTTTCCCTCTGCCTAGAAGGAAGGTCTCACACATTCATATTGATGTTAATGTAAGGTGGGACCTGAGGAAAATGTGTTCTGCAAAATGGAATGCCAGGTCACTGGTAAAAAAAAAAGTGACCTGGTATTCCAGATCATCTCCTCAGATGAATATCAAAATATAGTTCATAGGTTTCCGTTTTCCAGCTTTGAGATCAATAGGACTGCTAAAAGACGGCAATCTTTAATTTGGTATAATGTCCGCCAATTTTGTAACCTCAACTGCATTCCAATCCCGAACAGCGAGGACGATGGCGTAGTCTAAGTGCTGAATGCTACAAAAAGAAACATAAAGAAGTATAGGGAGGAACATTTTCTGTTACAAATGCAAGGAATTTTGTTTAAGATCTAATGTCAACTTTTACAGAGATTCCCACAGCTCTCAAGACCGTTCACTGAAGACCGTACCAATGAGTGTGGGCAGAGAAGAGAAAGATGTGTTTTACCAAAATCCTCACTAATCACCGATCGTTATCTTGGACATCACTCACATGCAGTGCAACTGGTCTTTGTCGTGTAATAAATTTGTGGCAAATTAAAACTCTCCTACCCTACACAATCCACAAAAACTTTCTCATGTCCACTGTCTTGTCTGTTTCCATTATATAATTTTAAAAAACAATGTCTGGAGGGCAAACCGTCTGTCAGGTATGATGGGTAGGGGGAGGTGCTATACTTTGGTACTCAGGTGTTCAGATGGGATGTGTAGCTGGTATGTACAAGGGCACACAATTCAGCTTTGAGAATGGGTTGACCATGAAATTGCTATAAGGGATAATATGAGAATCAAACATAGTGTGCAGACATCGATTTTCAATTCAAACGGGCAATACTTACGCACATAATAGCGGTGAGGTGGTCTAAAGATGCCATACAAAATACAGTTAAGGAAAATCGCAATCGTTACAGTTCAAATCTCTAGGTTGGCTAAGCGTATTTCAGTACTAACTGAAGCAATGGTAGGATTAGAAGATGTAATAACATTAAAAATAGTAAGAAAACACGTTTACACAATTGAATAAAACAGTTTAGATTTTTTTTCCTTTTTTTCAGACTGGCTAGATACATATAGAAACTGATTATCAATGTTAATATAACCTTTACCGTTAGTTGGGTTGATTAAGGGGCGGGGCAGCCCAAAGAGAAAGAAAACAGCCAATAGAAATGGTCCTAGGGCTAGAGGACGGGCAGAGAGAGGGAGAAGACGTGGAGACATGGTATAGGTTTGAGAAGAGGGTTTGTGAATTGAGTGTGACTGCAATTTAAATCAGTAACCGTGTGTGCCTATGTGAGACTATTTGAACGGTGTAATCTATGGGGGAAAGACTGAAGAGAAAAGGGGACGTTTGGTATTAAAAAAAACTGGGTAGAAATGAGGAAGGGGAGATAAGAAAAGGGGGGCGTGGTGAGAAGGTTTTAGGATTACAAGCATAAAAAAAAAATCACTGATCAAATAGCTAGATCCCTAAAATGAGGACTAAAAAGGGACACTACGTCATGTATTGAATCGATTTTTAAATCCATACTAGCTAGTGTGTAACTTAGGGTATAACATCTATGCATTGTGTATTTTGTATATTGAATGTATGATAATGTGTTGGTGTGTGCGTGCGTGTGTGTGTATGTGATGGTACCACTTTCACTAACTGCGTTACCAAGTAATCGGATGAACAGAAAGTTTCTCCACTGGGAACAAAAACTGCTCTCACTTCAGCATCAAAGGAGAACGTACCCCATTTCAACCAGATCTGTGAACGTTAAGCTGTGTGTCTGTGTGATGTCCTATGTGTGTGAGTGTGAGTTTGTGCGGATGCGTATGTGTGTAATTCTGTCCTCTGGCGAGCGAGTCACAAGCGGGAATCGTCAACCAGAAGATCTGGCTCGCACAGGAAAACAAGTCGTCTCCTAGTGTGTATCGTTGGAAAACACATACTTGTACTAATCTCAAAATGTTGAAAGCAGTCAAGTACATGACTCATAGTATTTCTAGACAGTTCTTTGGCTAGTTTTGATATATTCTCTAGCCTTGTATTCCTTGATTCAGAGTTCTCTATAGATTCAGACGCAGTGGCCTGCGCATCATCTAAGAACATCTCATCATCTATGATCAATCCCTACCATGAACGGCTACGATATTTGAAACCTTGGATTTCATTTGGTGTTGGTGAAAGAAACGGAGACCGGCCTAGCCCTGCAAGGACAGCCAGCCTCCGCCATAGCTGGTTCACCAGCCTGTCACTATAGCGGTTGTGTTGTATAACGGAGGATGTCGGACGTGACTACTGAAATAAATACAACACCCAAAACTGTTTCATCGACTAGAATGGTTCAAGAAAAAGGTTGCACTACCATCTGCTCATGGAGGTTGATAACGGACCAATGGAAGTGGATTAGGGAACAGTCTCAAACAAAACAGCTGCAATTACACCCCCCCACCTCCCCATTACACTCCTGCTGCATAAGCATCCAGGGATCTACGGATGGATCTAAACCCTTTTGATGCAGAAGTGATGGGCCATCCTTAGAGGTTCTGCAACTGGGCTGCTGGTCGAGAATCAACCCAGACAGTTGTATTAGAAATGTATGAAGACCTTTAAGGAGGACTATTCTCCACAAAACAATGCAAGTGAAACCTTTTTCCTCAAGACCCCAGGCTATGCAGGGTGAGTAATCGATAAGCTATTGATTTTGAGTTGTGCATTCTTTAAACACGGTGTCTTCCTTCCTTCAACAATGTCAGGGTTCTTTAGTCGATTTTGTGGAACTTGAGTGCGCAAGTCATCAAGACGGTAAGAAAATAAGGTGCTTCTTGTTGACTTGCCTATCGAGTTCATATTAATCCTTTTCTAATTGTCTGCATGTCTAAGCCAATATGTCAATCTACTGGTA
Source organism: Gadus morhua (assembly GCF_902167405.1). Taxonomy (NCBI): domain Eukaryota; kingdom Metazoa; phylum Chordata; class Actinopteri; order Gadiformes; family Gadidae; genus Gadus; species Gadus morhua. The sequence continues at coordinate 6,002,181 of NC_044048.1, read as the reverse complement.
TTAATGTTGGAACACAGTACTACAAACAGCGGATTAGGTCAATATTTTGCCCGTCTGGTCAAACCTACTTTGGGGGACATATTTTATCCTCAACAAACATAAGTGCTCTGATAAAAGAATATATAATCTTAAAAGTCTCAGATTGAGCGGAGGAACAGAGGTGAGCACGTGGCCCTCCTTGCGGTCATGTGACACACATCCCGACCGCTGAAGTCCTGACTCAAGAGGCTGAGACACACAAGAAGGGATGGCCTTCCTGCCAATCTCAAGTGACACACCGAGCGCTGCTGTGCAATGGCTCTCGGTATCAGCCTATCACCAGGGCAACATCCACCATCAGAGGTTTAGTATCGCATGCCAGCTACTGGCCTGGTAAGTAAGAACATTTGGGCTCTTCTTTGTCTGTAACTTAAAGCAATCCGTGTTTACTCTTCATGCCGAGTCTCAGGGTTGATTGCAAAGTATTAATCGGTTATTTTGTGGACATGCAAGCTAGTTTTGCCTAGCATCACATTTCATCTGCTATCTGGATAGCAGGATTATAACGTTGGCCTTGATTCCAGAAGGTGCCTTAGAGTTTTAGGAATATTTCTCTCAACTGGTAGAGGACTGTCCAGTGTGGCTGTGTGATATATATATATGTATATATATATATGCATTTTATTTTTTTACAACAAAGGGCTCCTTCCTTGGAGACCACTCTGTTCACATTCGACATCTCTCCAATAGATCTCTACCTTAACATGTAGGTCTACTAGTAATGGTTTATCATGTAGGAGACATCCCTCGGACATCATTTCAGGGCTGATTCAATAATAAGTGCTCTCTGTTGGGAGATACAATCAAAGCTTTTTTTCTAAGTAGGGCAAAGGGCAGGTTAAACGTAGTAATGCACTATTTTGGGGGATAAGGTGAAGACCTTTCGTACTTCTGGGCTTAAGGTGCATACATTTGTCAGGTCCTTCTGCACTACTAAGCGCTAGGCTATGCTACATTGGTCAATGTAAAGTACAATACCAGTACAATGATGGCGCAGAAGTGCTAAAGTAATAAAGCCAATTGATCTAAAAGGGCGAAGTAGTTAGCTGGCATGCTAGCAATCTATGTGTTCAGCGGTGTGGCGAACCCCTCACAGGGTGTCCAGCAGTGAGGGTTAGGATGAGGCATGTCAACAGCACGTGGGTTTGTTGAGGTCAAGACCTTCTTTTAAACCTCCAGTTCATATTCAGAGTGAGACTCTAAACAAGCATAGGACAGACCGTTGTGGTATTTGATAAACTCCCAGCGCATCTAAAAACCCAACAAGCCGAGATGCTGTCGTCATCGAGACCAAAGCCAATCACAGTCACCGTCGCCACGAAAGCCTAAAACACCTGTGTGTGCAAACACAGTGGGATCACTCAAATAAAATCCAAATGAATACCGGAACCCCTGGTACACAGGGGCCGGTCATCGATAGGGCCAGTGTGTGAAGGGTCACGGGTCTTTAAGCAGGGTGGGGCTGGTGGACATTGGGGAGTATATCTTGAAGGGGTGTATAGGTTCATGGCTAACACCGGTTTAGGAAACAATGTAAAAGCACATGAGAAACTGAAGTGGGGACAGCCAAGGGCTCCGAGCCGTCACGCAGGGCAGGCGAGGAGCGGGAGAGAGGCTTCCTCCTCCTCCTCCTCCTCTGGGTGCGGGCGGCGAGCGGGTAGGTAACATAGGTCTACAAAACAGGGAAAGGCAGTCGAACACACGTCACTCCCCACAGAACCAGTGCATCCTGGGAGGGCGCCGTCACTCTTCCTTCTGTAGTGCACCGTCTGACGGGCAGTTTTCAAGGCAACAGGGGGCCTCCACCTCCACCCCCTCTGTATGGTTGTCTCTGCTGGCTAAGGCACATGGGGTTGGCTGGGCCAGGGGGGCCAGGTCCAAGGGCTGACCAGTGGCAGAGGCTGATGGGCTGCCGTTCAGCTGCTGGGTGGCCACCTCTGGGGTAAAGTCTGCCTCCTCAGAGGGCTTTAGGGGACCGCCTGCTGGAGGAGACGAGGACGTCTGGAGGGGACAGAGACAGAGAGGAGGGTCAGAGACAGACAGAGAGGAGGGTCAGAGACAGACAGAGAGGAGGGTCAGAGACAGACAGAGAGGAGGGTCAGAGACAGACAGAGAGGAGGGTCAGAGACAGACAGAGAGGAGGGTCAGAGACAGAGAGGAGGGTCAGAGACAGACAGAGAGGAGGGTCAGAGACAGACAGAGAGGAGGGTCAGAGACAGACAGAGAGGAGGGTCAGAGTCAGACAGAGAGAAGGGTCAGAGACAGACAGAGAGGAGGGTCAGAGACAGACAGAGAGGAGGGTCAGAGACAGACAGAGAGGAGGGTCAGAGACAGAGAGGAGGGTCTGAGACAGACAGAGAGGAGGGTCAGAGACAGACAGAGAGGAGGGTCAGAGACAGACAGAGAGGAGGGTCAGAGACAGACAGAGAGGAGGGTCAGAGACAGACAGAGGAGGGTCAGAGACAGACACAGAGGAGGGTCAGAGACAGACAGAGAGGAGGGTCAGAGACAGAGACAGCGGAGGAAGGAAATGCCTTTCATACAACAGAACTGAAATCTTGGGGCTCCACATCAGAGTGAATAACTTGAATTGTAAACCAACTACTGAACTAATGGCCCCCCTCAAGGCCCATCCACGGCGATGGCAGTGTCAATCAAGGCAACAATCAAGAGGGTAGGAGTAGTGGGGCTAGACTTCTTCACCTGTGGTCTATTGGCAGTAGGTTTTTTTCCTCCCCGTAGTTTTGCTGGAACCTCCTTTCCCCGTCTGTGGTGAATGGGTATTGAGGACCAAAACATGTCAGTGAGTACATCTGAAAAAGTACCAACCGATGTGAAGGGCATCAGAAGATCACTGAAAGCATAAACAATAAACGCTCAGAAAATAACCGTGGGGATGTTGGAACCTACCCTTTGCCTGCTCCGACAGACACCACCTGCATGTTGAACCCCCCTCTCCCACGGATTGGTTTGTTCCCCGCCCATTGACCCACCACCATGCCGGCTATCTCCAACTTCCCTCCTTGGGGGGGGATGGACTGAAGACCTGTAGCGAACAACACAGCAGCACTCAGGAAATTAAACTCAGGTTAAGAACTTTGGATGAATGCAGACAATTATATATTTGAAAGCCTACATAACTCTTGAAAGGACTTAAATTCCTAGAGCGGTTACTCGATGCATTAGCCGAGGTTCATACAGATTCTAATCAACCCGTTTCCCGTTTGGGATCAATAAACACGTTTAATCTCTCCATTCTTGTTGCACTTTTGTGAATACGCAGAATCATATTCAGTCGGTGACCAACGTCATCCTGTTACGGCATTGATACTTTAGCACGGGTTCTAAAAGGTACGGCCACACTGAACGCATTTTGCGCGTAACCTGCCGCTTGATCATCGTGTGTCACAAAAATGGTTCACGCGCATACGCAGCTAGATGAGCCCGCCCAAAACGTATTTTCCCCCGCTACTTTTCTTTTGCTCCACAAACACGGCTGAGGTCACCATCATCGCTGCGCTGTATTTGTTGCGGGAGTTCGAGGAGAGTAGGAAACCCAAACGCCGCTGTGTTTGGGTGCATGACATCCTCTTTAGGCGCTCACAGCTGGGTGAGTTTCACCACCTCCTCCAGGAACTCCGCCTGGATGACGGCCGGTTCCAGCGGTATATTAGATTGACTGGGGCCATGTTCGATGACCTGCTAGGCACTGGTTGGTCAGGACACTACAGGCGCTCCACATCAGCTGCGGAGCGCCTGTCCTCCGTCTCTCTGCCAGTGACGTCGGGTCAAGCTCAACGCTGATTGGCTATCGCGGCTAAGCGTCACGCGTAGGAGTGTAAAAAGCATTACATTTTTGAACTCCGCGCGTAGGTGCGTTGGGCGCGTTAATTAGGTGCATAAAACGCGTCTAACGCGCTGCTTTAGCGCGTGTAACGCGTCTAACACGCTGCTTTAGCGCGTGTAACGCATTTACGCTCCTACACCAATGCTTCCCTATGCGAAAATGCAGATTTTCTACACTTCTAACGGGCATCACGCGTTTAGTGTGGCCGTACCTTTAGACCCAGGGAGCCAGTGTGTACCTGGGAAGGCTCTGGGCCGGTGCTGTGCGGGGTGGTGGGGGTGGTGAGGGTGGTGGTGCGGGGGCATGTTGCCCATCGGGCGGGGCGGGTAGAGGGGTGGAATGGGGTAGAAGGGGGGGACCATGGTGGGCGGCAGGAAGGCGGGGGGTGGGAGGGGAGGAGGAGGTGGGGGGGGCCGCGACAGGTTGATGCCCTCCAGGATGGCCTGACGCATCTTGTCCACCCTGGACACCAACTCCTCCTGCAGGACGAGCATGAAGCATCAGCAGCCTGACCCACCCAGGGCAGAACACACACACCCACCCACACACACACACACGCGCACGCATGCCTGCATGTATATAGCAAAGAAGAATAAATAACTATATAAATATTTAAGTATTTTATCTCTCCTTGTGAGCCATCCTTTGCAACTAGCGAGTGACCAATAAGGGCAAGCCGTGTGATAGTAAAGGAACAACACACACACACGGTCTTACCTGGCCCTCACACATGTCCAGCAGAGCAGCTCTGTCGCGGGCGGCCCGAGCCAGTTTGCTCTGGAAAAGTTTGCCGTCGAAGAAGCCCCACGGGCAGCAGTGTTCCCACGGCAACGGCTGGCCACACACATCATTGACAAAGAGCGCTGTGTCAACGCCCGCCATGAACAGAGAGGCCAGTTGTACCCCGCGGGCGTCCACCTTCTCCACCTAGAGCCACAACAGAAAGAAGTTACACTACGGACCTGGAGAGAAGGTCAGCTTCAGCTTCATTACCAACAGCAAAAGAGAATCAGAACAGCACACCCGTCCACAGGTATTGGCCCTATCCCAGAATAAGTTTGAGCTCAGGTTTCTGGGAGAGTAACACTATGAATCCCAATCACAGAAGGTCAACGACTGTCCTCTGAGGAGCAGGAGCAATGTTCTGCTTTTGTCCACAACGGTTAATCCACAAGCTTGTTAAATGTACATTTTCTCAAATTATTTACAACAATACATGAAGCTAGACTTGCTAGCGGGATCTTTACAAATCCCAATGCTGCCAAATTCAGACATGAATTTATTATGATTACATTAATTTATTGTTGTGCACCAGACCTGCTTGCATGCATGACAATGCCGTTTGCTTTACATCAGAAACCCATCATAACAAGTATATTTCTTGTTATGAAGGCAAAGAAAAGCATTAGTTGCTATCTGAGTGAGTGCGCAATGACCACCTGTTGTTGGAAGTCACTGGAGAGAGCAGCTTTAAGGTAGTAAATGCTGGTATGCATCATATTGTGGTTATTCATTTCCAAGTCGAACAATACATTCCAAGTCCGACAGAAAAGGTCAGAAACAACTGTGTTACAACAGAACATCTGATCCAGCAGTCCTACTGTGTTATAGCAGAACTTCTGATCCAGCAGTCCTACTGTGTTATAGCAGAACTTCTGATCCAGCAGTCCTACTATGTTATAGCAGAACTTCTGGGGAGAGTTGGCGCATGGACTGGGTTGATAACCAGGAACTGGAAGGGACGGAGTTACATTTACATTTAGGGGATTCCATTCATTCACACACCGACGGTGGAATTATTGAAATGAATGAAGATCCCCAATATTCTTATTTATTGAGATGTGTTGATAAACGTTGATGGTCGGCTCCCATGTTACATGACGCCAAGCATGGCCCAAAGAGACCTTGCAGAGATGCAATCAACATAAAATGCTGTGTAAAATTGCTGGGTTTGATTGACCTCTGAAATCTAGCGATAGTGAAAATTAGTTCAATTTAGTTTAATATTAGATTTCAAGGTCTGCTTGAGATTAAGGGTCAGGAAAATGTAAAACCAATGGGTGAACACGATTTAATATAGGCCTTCCCTAATGTAAAGGTTTGCTATATTCAGTTTCTCCATCCTCTATCGATGTCATACTGGCCCTACGCCACATCTCTCTCTGAAGCATGCAGCCTGTTCCTTCTGAGTCCTTCAGTGTTGGGCTGCTTTAATAGAGCCGACACAACACTGAACACATCTAGGCAATGCACACATCAACTTCATTTATATACCACGGAAAAATAAATAAAAGAGAAAGAAACTGCAGACTAGTACTTAATTTATCTTAAACAACGTCAAAATGATTTGTGATCTAGTCTACCCCCTCACCAAATAAAGGGCACAAAGGATTTAGTCCATTAGAATATAGTATGATACTGATCTTAACTTGGACTAGAGGCAGTGACAGACGTTTCCTGAGAGTCCGCGGTGTAAGGAAACTAAGCATTTCATCAGTTAGTCAAAGATCAAGAAAAACAGTCAAATGGAGTTAGTTCCAATATAGCCGACTAGAAACTAAAAAGACACACCTGGAAACGCTGACTTCCCACGCAATCACATCATAGTAGGGTTGATCACAACAAAATGTGTAGCAATTTGGTCCCGTTTTATTTATTGATCTGGGCGTCCTTCGAGGTTCAACCACGGCAGTGCAGCCCGTGTGCCTGGTACAGAGTTCGTCAGGCTTCAGCGGTCAGGTTAAAACCAGATAGCATTTGCTTGTTTTGCACTCGATCATCAGTGTGGTCCCAAGTCTCTTTATCGGGTCAGCACAATCCATACGACTGAGTCTGTGGGGGGGACGTACAGCGTTTGGCCTGCGGATGGGGCTGAGGAGTCATGTTTGGAGCACTCCGGATCTGGACGGGTCGATTGGGTCTGATCGCGGGCACCTGCACGCAATCAGACCTGCTAGGGAGGGTGTAGCAGTACGTGGTACCGCTGTGGCACGCTGATGTTATTGACTGACACGCCGTTATTATTTACTACGATTAAAACCGCCTTTTGCAAAGCACAACCCTGACTCCATCCACTCTGTACAAAGGAACTGTTGCAGAGTACATTCGACGATGATCGGGGATTGATCCTTTCAATTCAGACTTGGTCACCCCGGCCCCAGCCCTCACACCGGGGGGGAGAGGCTGCCGTGAGTCCCTACACCCCAGCCCTCACAACACGAGGAGGGGCTCCTACCTTGAGCTCCTGCAGCTGGTCCGGTTCGTACAGCTGGTTGGAGACCGCCTGGGCCAGGAAGGCGTCCAGCTCATGTCTCTGCAGGATGCGCCCCCCAGGCCACTGCATCATATACCTGCAAGGGAATCAGCACGTCAACCCCTGAGCCTCAAGGCATGTGGAGGTTCCCCGAGGTAGAGCATGGGCTAGGGTGTAGGAAGTACATGTTTTGTAGGTGGTGGAGTTGAGAAAATAATTGGGCTAATTTATAAGGTTTACACAGGAAGTCGGTGGATAGCTATGGTTATTGTATGGTCAATGTATTATTATTTATTATTAATGTATATAATGTTATAAATTAGAAAAACGTTACTGTAAAGGGAAGGGTTTGGAACAACTTCAAGACAGGGGTCCAAATGACACACAATTTGGGGATTTGATTGCATAAAAAGGTAAAGCCATAATCGATAGATGCAAAACATTTAGGAGACATTAGATCGATCACAAGTCTGCTCAGAAGGTTCCAGGAATAGTAGGGGCTAGATATCCTGGTAACGGATACAACTAGGACCGCAAGCCGTAAGGAAAGGTATTCACAGCCCATACAACACCGGCCCTCTCCGGCCTCAGCCACCGTTGAAGGAGAGGGCTCTCCGTGTCTACGCACAGCACTTTACGGAGGACTATAAATCCACCTTTACCCTGCTGTCGAGCCCCCTTCCTCGTCACGGATGACCCCGACATCATGGTTTCTTTTTCAGATGCCGTATCATCACGTGCTGCTTCCGTGCCGCGCCATTTCTCTTTTGCAAAGATTGCAACTAACACACTTTTAGTTTTATGCATTGTAAAGTGCTCCCACACTTTGGACGATTTCGGTTGAAAAAAAGAATTCCGCCTCCGCAATGTTTAATGTCCATTGTCCAACATACTCACACTATAGCGGGCGGAAAGCTTCGCTGTCGGCGCGCATGAAGCATGGAGCTGTCTGCTTCGGGTTCTGTAAACAGTTGCGCCTACGAGTGACTTATTAATCACGTGACTCAACGAATCGATTGCCAAACCAAACTCATTGCCAAAGCTTTTAGCAATCGATTTCATCGATTCGTTGTTGCATCCCTAGATGAATCTACAAAAAGCAATACGGCACAAAATATTTCAGAAAACGTTGAATTGCTTCACTTGTTGAAAGCAATGTGTATGGCTTTCCATCCGCATATCTTAAATACCACGTGCAGCGTGTGAACACAACGGATTGTGGGCATTTTGTCTCGTTGAGGACCCATTGATGCATCCTTGAAAAAGTGTTAACATTGGAATAGTGCTTGTTGGCGTTTTATGACGTAGCGTCCTTAAAAGGGTGGCCGTTGAGCATACTTCCTTCACATTGGGAAACAGTCTCTATGAAGTCTGTCCCCGAGTGACTCGTGGGAAGTATTGGTTTGACATTTTGTATTTGTGTTATTGTGCCCCCTACAGGCGAATTGGTGACAAGTGTTTAATGGAGCAGCAGGTTCAGCGGGCCCTACCTCAGAAGCAGGTGGAGGGGGGGCCCTAACTGAGCAGCAGGTGCAACGGGGACCCTAACTGAGCAGCAAGGGACGGGGCCCCTACATGAGCAGCAGGGGGAGGGGGGCCTACCTGAGCACGCAGCACATGAGCAGCAGGTGTTGCGGCACCTGAGCCGGGTTGAGCAGGGCCGGGCAGTCGGAGCGCAGGCAGGCCAGGAAGGCCCTGGTCCTCCGGGAGCGGTCCTCGCTGGCGCGGCCCAGCCACAGCCTCCGCAGGTTGGGGCAGGTCCACTCCCGGAAGCACATGGCCGGGACCAGCTCCGGGGTGAGGGCAGACTTGGCCTTGCCGCTGCTCCACTCCTTCACGATCACTGGGGGCACTGGGGAGTGGCACACGGGACCAATGAGTACATCTCATTCATTTTACCGACTGAACCACAGCAGGAACGTTAAATCCATACGCACCCCCCCCCCATCCCGTCCCTCCCCAGCGACCCTCACCCTCCACAGGCCCCCTCTTGCGCATGGCCAGCCTCTCCAGGCGCCGGTGGGTCTCCGCCAGGCTGAAGAGGACCCCGTAGGAGTACTGCCGGGCGGCCCGGAACAGCAGGGAGGCGGGCGGCAGCTCAGCGTTGCACTCATCCTCTATGCACACTGGCATCTTCATCTCTCCCTGAGGAGGAGGAAGAGGAGGGAGGGAGGGGGACAGGTAGATTCTGATTTACTTGAGCTTGCATGGGACAGCCTCGGCCTGTTTGCATGTGGGGCGACCGGAGAGGAGCTGCGACTAAGGCAGGGGGGGGGAAAACACAGCTAGGAGACGCAGCCGCACCTCCCAGCTGTACCGGTGCCCTCGAATGTGGATCAAGAAAAAAAAGCATGCAATGGTTCTAACTCTCCTTTACGGAAACGCTGAATAACAGAGGCTAAACAACACTGTTTACTGCTGCTGAAGTAATGATTGGGAACATTCTGAAAAAGGATGATCCATAATATTCTATTCAGAAGCAAAGTAGTCAGAAATAGGACATGTTTCTGTACCTTGGTCAGTATGTGGAAAATCTGGGGGTACATTAGCCCTCTGCGATGTCTGTGCTCAGCAACACGAAGTACCTCCGCACTGACCTGTAAAACAACGCGTCAGTCAACATCCACGTCCACACAAACATCCACCCACCCGCACCCGCACCCACACCCACCTGAGGCAAAGGGGGTGTGGTTATGTCCATGTGACTCCTTGTTGCCATAGACAACAGTGACGGAATGTTCGAACCACTCCCATTGCCATGGGAATTGTCTCCAGGGGCTGAACCTCCTCTGGAAGGATCCTCCCATCTTGAAGATTTGTCCGTCAAATGGCTGTGGAGAGAACGGAGTGAAACAGCACCAGTGAGTATTGAATGAAGTCTACAAAATGACAGAAAAATTGAATTTCCTATTTGCTTTTTCGTACTTAGCGTTGGTGTCGTTGGGTTCGTCTCCATCGGAGGAGGTAGAGGGAGAGGGGGAGGGGACAGACTGGGCTCCGGCATGGTGATTGGGTAATCTGCCGCCCCCCTGGGTGGAATCGTAGGGAGCCGACCAATCAGCGAAAGGCATCTTCCCCGTTAGTGAATCGTTACAGTCCTGCATGAGAGGCGGTTGGCCCTGGAATACAAGGTTGGAGCCAGGTCCGTATGGAGCGTTTTGAAAGGGTGGCTTCAACCCTGGAACCTGGGGGGGAGGAAACTGTAGCAGAGAGGGGGCGTGTCTTAACAAGAGGAGAACACGGGCCAAAGTGATTCAGTGTCTTGAGTGCAGTTGAAAGCAAAGGGAAGGTCCTGTTACAAGTTACACTGAGCCCCGCTCTCCCCGCTATAAATGTTTCAAAAAGCACACGTTAAGGCAAGCCCACACCGGACCGAAAATCGGCGTCGGTGAGAAAATCGGCGCCGGTGACACAAGTCTATTTGGTGTGGTTGCTCAAATCGGCCACGATGATTGGTGGAGGGCTAGCAGCTTGACTAGCGAATCAGTGAAGCTCGGAAGTGAGGATGGTAAACATACCAAATAAACAGTGTAATCGAAGAAGAGGACCTGCTACTTCTGGTTTTCGTGTTTTTTTGGCCCACAATACAGATTAGCGCCGCCTGTTGTTTTGGAGAAATTACATCTTGCGCAAGCTTGGAACGTACGGCGTCGGCTGTAATCCCGTAGGTGTGTACCGCTCATGTCGGTGTTCGAGTGGGCCAGATTAAATAGCCCGACTTAATTTACCGGCACGAATCGGCGAGTTGGTCCGGTGTGGTTGCCTTTACAGTCGAGTAAGCTGATTTACAGTCACAACACAAGAAGATAGAAGGATTGGGAGTGGATTCGAACCTGGTTCTTTCCAGGTTGCATGGGTCCCATGTGACCAGGTGGTCCACCAAATGGATTGGGTCCAAAGCCAGGTACTGAACACGCAACAACATAATAAACAAAGTTAATTTAGCACACAACCTCAGATTTAGATGTTGGAAAATCAAGGGTCGCCGGGAGGTAAGGCCTCACCCTGCACTCACAGACCCCTCCTACAACATGTTCCTCACACTCTTCTCGCGCCTTTAACAAAAGGGAGCGCTACTTACAAATGAAGGAGGGCCCCATGTTGAGTGTTCGTGGTTTGGAGGCAGCAGAGAAATACTCCACAGCTTTCTTAAAGCGCTCCACCTTGTCCTCCATGCGAGACTGCAGGAGGGAAAGACATGGATTAACCCACAGCCAAGGTGTGGCTTCATGGCGCAGAAGCCCATCGATTTATACGAGCTGCTGGTCCGAGACAACACCACAACAAATCCACACTTATGCATTCGGCACATCAGTAATGGCCGAGGTTGGATCACCCGCCCCTGTGTGTTGGCGTCTTACCTGGGACTGCTTGAAGACGTCCCTGGCGATGGCATCCAGGTTGCCGAGGTCTTTGATGGAGGAGACGTACTCTGACACAGCTTTGATCACCACCTCGCAGGGCGGCAGCACCAGCTGATGAGCCCGCACCTGCAGCAAGGGGGAGAATATCAACCACTTGCCTTTGCTGATTAGTTTCAGTTGATTAGTCTTCAGAATATCACAGAGTAGATTAGGTTCTTTATAAAGAAGTGAATAAATAATACCATTTAGCCAAATAACGCCCCAAAGAAGTGCCCTTGTTTGTTTCAATTTCAACAGAAATTCTAATTCTGTTCAGGGTTATCAAGGAGTACTTTAAGCATCAGTCAATTAGGTTCCATGTCATCCATAGCAAACTCGCGTCATTTCAGTCTATATATTTGCTTCTACTCCTTCAAGCCGTTTAATTGAGGGAGTCTGTTCCCCTGCCTGGTTTCCAAATACCATGCGCTCAGCTCATGTGGACCAGCCAGTGAGGCATTACTGTACACTGACCTAACGGAGCATTTCAGACTTTGAGCAAGTACGGGGGTGGTAACTTAGTCTCTGGGTGAACACGACAATCCAGTGTCTTTCCAAGAAGGACTTTTATAAGCTGACTTTGAGATGATTTCCTGACAAGATATGCATTAGTGTGTAGTGGAGAAATAAATACAATTAATAACACACTTTACATCAACACAATGACCTCAAAGTGCGTCAATGCACATGTGAAAGAATATTTTACATACACATCCCGGTGATATGCCATCACCCCTTTACATGAAAGGCCTCTGCAATGGCTTTTCTGGTGGCATTAGTCCTCACGCCGTGCTATGTACCTTGAGAGAAGCCAGTGGGTGTTCTGGTCCCAGCAGGCTCCAGTGGAAGGCAGCGAGGTCCTCGTCAGGCAGAATGTGATTCCCTACAGGAAACACAAACCGCTTTCTCAAATGTTTGCTGTGTCAACAAAGGAAGGCAGACATCTCAGAGGACGGCCCAACGTGTGCTAGCTAAGGATATTATCTCTAAACAACCATGCTTGACCGTCCATGGAGATGCAAGTACTGGTCAGTAAAGGATATGTCCTGATGGGTTAAGTTACTTCATGTTTTATCTCAGGTCTGCACTGAGCCAGAACATTGACTCGTGTTATAAGTGAGGGTATAGCTAGCAAGATGGTGGACTCAAAATGCAGAGCTTACTTTCAGAACCTGGAATGTCTATCTCCGGTGTTTGTATAGGTGTGTGTGCACAGCTGCCCGTACCCAGTAGTGCAGCGAAGCAGGGCAGGTGCTGCGTCTTCAGACCCAGCTGCCTGGCTGCCTCAGACAGTAGGTACTGATGTGTGGTGAGGTTCTTGCCGTTCCAACTCAGTTTGAGCGCGTGGGATGAGAAGTAAGCGGGCACATTGCAGAGGGCGAACTCAGAGTCCTGAGCTATGAGGCCAGCAAAGCCAAAGTCCCTGTAGAGAGACAGCACCTCCTGGTGGTGATCCTCCAGCGTCTGGACGACCTGTCGACGGAGAGGGGAAAGAGCTACTGGTCTGCACCGGGAGGAGCTCACATCTTATTGAGGAAGAGGGGACACGACCCTCAACAGGAGGTTGATATCAGAAATATACTGATGTCATGTGTGCATATGAGCCCACCGCCATTTTTTACTTAAATAAACACTATTTAATAAGGACAATTGTAAAGTTGACAACTGAATATTGTATGCAATTAGAAATATTAGTATTTTATTACTATTGCTATAAACTATTTATAGTAGTACATAATATAGTAAACGACTCTGTGTAATGTCAGTATAAGGCGCCAAGATAGTGGCATCAAATGATAGACACTATCTATATATCTCTGTATATCTTTGCATGTAAACGGGATATATAGATATGAAAGTAAATATTAGAACATGATATTGCGATGACAATAGCTGCTAAGCAACAACATTCTGTCCATCAGGCGATCATTTGTGTTGTTGAAACAGCATCATGTCTGCATGTTAACAAGGCCTCCTAAAATACCAGTCCTTGGTCAACATCATGTCTCACACACACATATCAAATTAAGTAATGGCTGGTGAATTGTAATATTTATATTCGAATCCATTAACTATACATCAAACTAAATAAGTATATTCTGTCATAAAGGTCTTATATACGAGTTGGTGGCCTACCTGACAAATTGTAGAATAACTCTTATTCTGTACAATGAATGCATATATATCAGACTAGAAAAACTCGATTTCACCCAGGAGCCTTTACATGACGGTCCCTGAAGTAAAGGGGCCTTTAGGAAAGGTTCAGCTAGAGAGGCGAGATATACGACATTGTAGGAATGTGATAAAGGCATTTCTGGGAACCCTGGCAAAGGGTGCACTGAACCATGGTAACATAATGAATAATATGGCTTAACCACCGCAGGAGGCAAGAAGTGCATTTCATGCAATTTTAAACCGAATTTCTCATGTGAATAACCGATCGATATCCCCTTTGGAAATACTAGGCTAGGAATAATCACTTGTTTCTAAAGCCGTGGAACAGATTCGAGGCTAAGTGGCTGCACAAGGAGCCATTTCACAAAGACATTACTAATTATAGCAATGTATGGGTCAATTATGTCTGCCAATCCATTTGTTTATTATCGTAATCTAACTAAATAATCTAAAATGTTATATAAAGAAACATTTTCTTTTTACAAAATTTAAAACAATTTCCATTTAAAATGGACCCAACATTATGAACCGGCCATTACAAATAAGTGTAATCGACCAGCAGTCTATTAATAGTCCCCTACTCAGCAGCGAAACAATGTGTAAGGTTCAGTGGGTTCATGTTATGTAATGTATATGCTGTGCTGCACAATACACATACCTACTCCCTGAGAATCACCACGCTGAGAGGCGGACCAGCCAGTAGCTGGTCCTTATATACGAGACTATGGCAATTAAACAGCCTCTATAAAAGCAGTCAACTAATGCACGTAGAGTATTTGGACTGCTGATGCTCCCCCACTTGGGACATGTGATTAAATTGACCTATAACATTGATTATAAATTGCCATTTAAATGATCAACTTTCAATATGAAGCCATTTATTTATTTCATAGTGAATTGGCTGATGAGTCGTGCGACGCAGCGATATATCCAAAGAACCAGGGCCGAGGTACTCACCCGCACTCGGAAGCGGAACATGGCGAGGCGGACACAGTGGCTGAGGCAGGCCGGGGGCAGGAACCAGGCCCGGGGAGGCGGGGTGGCCTTGCTGCCGACGTGGTTGACTATGAGCTGGGCCGTCTGCCGCTGGCCCTGAGCTCGCCGCGCCCACTCGGGCCAGCGCTCCTTTCCGAGGGTGCCGTTGAACACCACGACGAGCTCCAGGCCCCCCTGGTACAGACAGGCCTGTGAGAGAGCGGCCAGGTAGCCCAGCATGGCGTTCCACTCCCCCCCGCACACCCAGTCCGTCTGGTAGCCGCCGTACAGGCGCTGCAGGCCGGAGTCCGCGTCGATTAGGATCCTGGCTGGCGGAGGCGGGGGAGGCATGGGCCCTGGATGGTGTGGGTGGTGGTGATGGTGATGAGGGGGCTGGCGGCCCACGGTACGGGCCAGCTTTAGGAGGTCCACCGGGACCGCGGCCCCGGGGCATCGCTTCTCTAGATACTCCTGGAAACCCTGCACTCCCATGACGGTGTTGTTCAGCCGGTGTGTGTGGCCGGGAGGCGGCTCCGGGTGGGTTCTGTACGCCGTGGTGGTGGTGTGATGGTCGGCTAGCTGTGCACTGGGGGCCAGCTAACCAGTCTCTGGGGGAGTGGATGAGGAGGAAACCAGCTAACCAGTCCCTAGGGTAGTGGATCAGGATGTAACCTGCTAACCAGTCTCTAGGGAAGTGGATCAGGAGGTAACCTGCTAACCAGTCTCTAGTGTAGTGAACCAGGAGGTAACCTGCTAACCAGTCTTTAGTGTAGTGGAACAAGAGTTAACCTGCTCAACAACTAGGTTAACTAGGTAACCGGCGGATCAGAGGGCCAAAGGTTTGACCACGCACACTTGTGAATGAATGTATTAGACTTGACACTGATTTAAAAAGGCCTGATACTAGTCTGAGATGTGGTACTGTTGGCCTAGGTCCGGTGGGCCTGTGTCCTGTGTCCTGGAGGACTCTAGTCCATCCCAGAGTTGATCTGGTAGATCGCCAGCAGCAAGGCCAGTCCAGCTAGCTACAGCTAGAAAAGTTTACAGCTCGCCCAGCCCCGTAGCTTGTCATCTAGATAACGGGAGGCCAAATAGATCAGCAACTACAGTTGCCAACACCAACAAGATCGTTGACGTGACAACTAAATAGCATATGTTTTAAGAAATACTCCTAATAAAACCCTTTAGATTGAACACCAGACGGAAAACTACGCATTAGTTAGCCGAAATGTTAGCTCTGGCTGCTAACCGCACGGACTGATGACAGCTAAACTAGTTGATATCAATGTGGCGAAATGGAGCCGATTCCGCGTTTTTATGCGTATTTGTCGCTTGTTTTTTCTCGTGGAGGTGTAGTGGAGTATCGGATGAACCCGAACCAGGCCGCAGGAGCCCGACACGGTGGCGGCGGTACGAGGCTAACTCTCCCGCTAGCGGCTAGCTGCTGTCCCGGCGTGATGGACGCGTCCTCTCGGGGAGACGGGGAGACAGGTCCGGGGGGGAGACAGGGCCGGGGACACGACGCTGGACGGGGTGGATGAAGAAAGAAAAGAAAAACAACGAAAATAAAATAAAAATAAAAGCCCGATGGTGCCTCCCTCGCTTTCTTCCACACTCACGACTTCATGTTGCGGAGGGGAACATACTTCCAAGCGACATCAGCCATCTTGCGCCTTCCTCGCGGACAGCAGAGTGGGAGGGAGGGGAGGGAGGGGAGAGAGAGAGAGAGGGGAGGGAGGGGAGAGAGAGAGAGGAGGGGAGGGGAGGGGAGGGGAGGGGAGGGGAGGGAGGGGAGAGAGAGAGAGAGAGAGAGAGAGAGAGAGAGAGAGAGAGAGAGAGAGAGAGAGAGAGAGAGAGAGAGAGAGAGAGAGAGAGAGAGAGAGAGAGAGAGAGAGAGAGAGAGAGAGAGAGAGAGAGAGAGAGAGAGAGAGAGAGAGAGAGAGAGAGAGAGAGAGAGAGAGAGAGAGAGAGAGAGAGAGAGAGAGATAGGGAGGCCATGTAGCTCGGGTTACGCTGAGAAATGTATTTATAAAACTCTACGTTTTCCAATCAAATATATCCTGTTGAGCGGTGACTGGCCCTCAGCTCTCTGAGGGAGGAGAGAGAAACACGCTTTGGTCCAAACGGGATTAATTTTAGTTTGTGATCAGTCTGTATTCTGCACGTAGGCAGCGAGATGCAAACCATCGCTCATCACCACACATCTGACTTCGGAAAGTGGATGCAGCATGTTCTGTTTAAAGTTTTTGCAACCACTTACGATTACGTCCGGTTCGATAAAGTATTGACATGAGAAGCCACATATGGATATGAGCCATGTGTGAACAGAACGAGTGTAACAGGTAGACACTAGTCTTTGGTGCGTCCTCACAGGCTCCATGTCGCCCCTAGTGGAGGCTTTCCGCACGGCCCACTAGGAGAAGAAAAGGGAAAGAAGGGCAACTGTGCAAAGGGGAATATTTATACCAAATGACAAATCTTTTGGTTTTCTATGACAGAACTTAAAATAAATCACAACAACGTTTTGTATTTTGAGGATGGATATATAATATATATATATATAGATATTTTATATTGGTTTTAAGGGATGAATGCGCAGCGCGCCCCCGTGCGGTCCACGGTGAGCTGAAGAAGATGACGCGCAGCGCGCTCCCGTGCGGTCCACAGTGAGCTGAAGAAGATGACGCTCCGCGCTGCGCTGTGCGCTCTATCTAGGGCGGTGAGACCCGGGGGCTGCGGGGGGCTCCCTCTGTCCCGGACCTTACAGGTACAACTAGGGTTCTTTGTGAGTGACGATATCAACTTGGTTTTGTCGTGTTCGCTTCTTTATTGCATCAAATGAAAGCTCCCCGTAAGCTGATTAGTGGGCTAACAGGGCTAGCCCCAGGGTCTGGGTCGCTGTCCCTTCAGCACCTGATTGACTACTAATGTTCCAACTTCCAACGATAGATTCTTACGTGTTCTGGTAGGCCTACCTAAACATGTCAAGACTTTCAAATCGAGTTTTGTTAACTGAAACTTAACTTAAATTATTCATGGCTTTCAACTAGTGTTTAGTTTCCTGAAATCAAATCGAGTCATTAAAATGCATGCTAAAGCCTGAGTGATTACTTTGGTAAATAGCCTACACCTTTTCATCCCACAGGTGTGTGGGGCAACCATCCATGCATCTCATCCAAGACAAGGGTCCACCTATACTGTAAGAATGCAAGAATGTAAAACGATGTATTCCCATGAAAATGGAATTCGGGGAGTATGGAGTGAGCAGCAGGTCTCATCAGGTCCACCCATAACCTAAATTGTGGCGTTTCCCTCATTGTCCTGACCTGTTGTTTGTTCTGTTCAGTTTGTGGCCTACCTGGTTTCCCTCTCCCCTGTGCCTCACTAACCTCTCCTGTTTTCTCCTCCTCTCTGTGTCCCGTCCAGAACATAGTGAGTACAGCTGCTCACAGATTCACATTTCAACAGACATGTATTTCCAGTTATATACTGTTCAGCAATCATGTGCAACAGTGGCATGACTACATTTACATTGTTCACTGTCATGTCTCTTTGAGTAGCCTTAAGCATTGGTCCTGACCCAGGGTGACAAGGCACACTTGAGGCAAGACTAGGTTTGCAAGGAAATGTAATACATGTTCCTGTCATAAATTATAACGAGGCTAGTAAGTGAAAAACTCATCAAAAGTTGTTCCTGTTTATGATACAATCAGTAATATTTATGATTAGCTTTATTATTCTTTGATTATGCCATGTGATGCAAGTTCTTGATCCATTCCAATACATATTTTATAGATAATGAAACAGCCTGTCTCATTAGCATGAACGTATATTTGTGTGCTAACTCTTTGAAGATCTGCAGTGTCTGAAATATCGGGGAGATGTTGATATTTATCAAGAACTTTACACCGGTAGGACCTCCTAGTTGAGGTATTGGTGCATCTTGGCCCTACACGTGTCAAGGGTCTTAGGATGAAGAGGTGTTGTCTCCGTGGGATTCTCATGTCGCCCCTGTGCTGTGCAGCCGCCCCCAGCTCGCTACGGAGGGAGGCACACCGTGACCCTGATCCCCGGGGATGGCATCGGACCGGAGCTCGCCAACCACGTGCGCGAGCTGTTCTGGTGAGAACAACGCATGACACAGCCCCCTTTACGCCGGGAGTCCTTCTGGGAGTATGGTGGCATAGGTCTGTCCTGTTCCTTCCATCTGTCCCTAAGTACGTAGCACGTACCTAGATTTGCCTTAAGCTCAAAAAGCAGCATGCAGGTGGTTCCTTGTTCAGGGGAGGATTTCCCATTAGAACGTGCAGCACAAGGACCAATTTCGTTTGTCTTCTTTTAAATAAACACATTAAGGCATAACTACAAGAATCAATCGACTATCAAGTTCATTGGACAGCAGTCATGTTTCTTTCACTGAGTTATTTTATTATATGGCGTCTGTGCCTCGGTATCCATCGGGTGCTCATCAGGGGGCAGCAGAGGACTAAATACTAAATACATTGATTTCCAACAGGAAAAAAACATTTTCTTTCTCAATAATTCAACCTGATTTAAGAACACTTCGAAATAATGAAGTTGCTCTAAATCTTAATATAATATCAAAAACATACCTACTTAAATCTCTTTTTCCCCCCCGGTTCTTAGGTTCTGTTGTGTGCCAGTGGACTTTGAGCTGGTCAACGTGGACTCCAGCCTTACCGCTGAAGACGACATAAACAACGCCATTATGTCCATCAGACGCAACGGCGTGGCGCTGAAAGGTGTGAGGCAGGGGTCTGAAAACAAGATGGATGCAACTGACATACATTATTATTGTACATTTATATTTACATTTATGTCATATAGCAGACACTTTTATCCAAAGTGACCTTCAATAAGAAGGTGAAAAAACGATATATCGCCGTCAGTACAGTAAGGATGTTCATAGAACCAGAACAGTTGTTGGGGGCTCGGGGGGCTATGCCGAGTCTTAGTGAAATAGGTTATTATTATCCAAATATATTCCCCCTCAGAAAAGGGTTCATCATATGCCCTGGTCCCGGGCCCTCAAAGCGTTTAGTTTTGGCTTGATACATGGTCATATGTCTCATATGATGGTCAACATGCCTTTCTGCGTGTTGTGTTTACTCCCTCCAGGTAACCTGGAGACCAATCACAATCTTCCGCCCTCATACAAGTCACGGAACAACCTTCTGCGGTCAGTGACAAACGTTGACCTTGGACCAAGGAGTCTGTCCTGATAAACCACGTAGACCGATCCCATTCCTCCTTCGCCCTCCTGATGTGTTATTGCGTCCCTCAGCACCTCTCTAGATCTGTATGCCAACGTGATGCACTGCCAGTCACTCCCCGGGGTCAAGACCCGCCACAGGAACATCGACATAATGATCATCAGGGAGAACACCGAGGGGGAGTACAGCAGCCTGGAGCACGAGGTGGGTGCCTCTGGGTTTGACTCCAAAGGTCCGTCTCGCCTTAAGGGAACCATCATGCCTGGGTTGTGTTCTGACAAAGCAGAGTCCTGCTATAGAGTACTAGTTTAAAACAACAACATCCAATGTCACGGAGCTGGGATTTAGGTCACTGGTCAAACTTTTCAGCGGTTTCCTGGCGGAGACAGAATTGGTGTTGCCGACCACTTGTGACAGTACCTTGTGGGACAGTAACTTAAACACATTGTTGAGCCGGTCCCCTCCTCCTTGTGTCTCCAGAGCGTTCCGGGCGTGGTGGAGTGTCTGAAGATCATCACCAGGGTCAATTCCCTTCGCATCGCCGACTTTGCTTTTCAAACGGCGAGGCAGAACGGACGGCGTCGTATCACCGCGGTCCACAAGGCCAACATCATGTCCGTTGTCCTGATCCCCTGACACCTCCCGCATCCTCATTTGCCGGTGACGTCTGTGTACCTCCCTAAAACCGTGTGTGTGTGTGTGTGTGTGTGTGTGTGTGTGTGTGTGTGTGTGTGTGTGTGTGTGTGTGTGTGTGTGTGTGTGTGTGTGTGTGTGTGTCCATCAATCAGGAAGCTGGGCGACGGCCTCTTCCTAGAGTGCTGTAAGGAGGTTGCCAGCGGTTACCCCGACATCGCCTTCGACACCCTCATCGTGGACAACGCCACCATGCAGGTAGCCATGGCAACCTCGAGGTAACAGAATCCTGGTGGGGTTTGTCGCACCGATGACCAAACGTGCACCCCTCTGTGTTAGCTGGTGTCCCGGCCCCAGCAGTTCGACATGATGCTGATGCCCAACCTGTACGGTAACGTGGTGAGCAACGTGTGCGCGGGCCTGGTGGGGGGACCCGGCCTGGTCCCCGGGGCCAACCATGGAGAGCATTACGCCCTGTTTGAAGCGGTGAGCTCCCACCCCTCCACACACACGCCACTCACTCCACACGTGTGCGCCTCGAAAAAAGATGACAATAATCGAAACAATGAAACATCCGAATTCCGCAGGCAAATTAGTTTTATTCAGACCGAAAAGATTCCTTGTGGTGCTCCTACACATAACACACAATCCTAAATCCTAAAGTTACTTAGAAACCAAATATTATTACGGTAATAACTACTCTCCAAAGTCACCTTCCACAGTGGATAGAGGTATAATTAGTGGAAGTAAAGGAAACAAAAACAGGACATACAAAGATGTAAAATAAATATACAAAGAGTGTCTCAC
Source organism: Gadus morhua (assembly GCF_902167405.1). Taxonomy (NCBI): domain Eukaryota; kingdom Metazoa; phylum Chordata; class Actinopteri; order Gadiformes; family Gadidae; genus Gadus; species Gadus morhua. The sequence continues at coordinate 5,980,815 of NC_044048.1, read as the reverse complement.
TAGGACCAAATACACACTGAACCCCAAACAGACCGTCACGAGGATACAATCAGGATACAAAGATCACCATGTATCTACCGTGGATAAACAAATGAATCAGATCGGCTTCTAAAAGGTGGTTATGGTGATTTCATGAATCCATCAATAGATTTAGAGACTGCAATACTAAATAACCCACAACAATATATATCAACACAAGACACTCCAACCAGGTAGCACCACGCAACTACGCAAAGAGGTTATGTTGGTGGGTAGCAATCATCTCCATGGAACACTTCAATTGTACACGCCTGGAGAAGATCCAGACAGCTTAAGAAGAGCCAACAGTCTTGAGTAGAGCCTACACTGTAAGACTTTGATGTACATTTACAGCTAAATTCTAACACTAATCTACTGTATTAAGATTTTACACTACAATACTCTGAAAAACATGCATTGAGGGAGTCTCAATGATCATTCAAGCATTTCATCAGTCAATGCGTAATTTGAGAGCCATAGCCTGCACATAGCAAAGAATCTTGGGAAAATGACATTTGCCGAGTTGTAGGAAATCAGCACCGAGGTGATTAGGGTGGTGGGATAACCCCTGTGTTGGTTATGCGTTCTGAGGGATGAAATAAAAAGCTACTCTGGTAGTTGAGCGGCGTTAAGGGCGCGTGAGCGCCAATTGATTTAAAATGATTAATTGATTGGAAATGTCATTGTTCTATAAAGGCCGTTGTCTGTAGGGACCCCTGTTTATATAGCTAGAGGTTAGGTGCTTCCTACATATCTAGTTTACTTCCGGTAGAAGACAAATGCTAACATGCCTGAAAATGATCTTTCCACATCATGCTATCTTCTGTATGTTGCGATTACAGCAATCTACTGTATACCAAAAACTGTATTACTGTAAATGAACAGTACCTGCTTCTGAAACGGCTGCCAGTACTTGACTGTAATTTTACAGTAAAAAGGTTTACAGTGTACAGTCGGAGCAGGTCCATGAGGGAATGCCTGTGATGCCCTTTCAGTTTAAGAAGAGCCTACATTTCTAGCAGGCCAATCAGGTGTTGCTTGAGCTGTGATTGGCTGGACTGGGGCGAAGGGGGAAGAGTCTGCTCGATAGACCAATGGCTGGCTGTGAATATGAATCAGATAACAAGATAGCAACACTTCGGGTCGGACTATGTTGGACGGACGTCAAATCTTGCTGCTGCTTCTTGAACTTCAGCCAAATCTAGCTCCGTACTTAGGATGTCTGCTATGCTTGCTGCAGAATAGGACCGATCTAAGCCACCATACTACCTATTTCCCACAATTTATAAAAGCATCCTCGTGTTTGAGACCAATGAAATTAGATTAATTCGAAATTGCGGATGATTTTCAGGCAGGGTAGCGCAGGTATTCTTTGTTCCGTTAACTAATATCTACCGACCATAACCAAATAATAAACTACATGGATGGCACGTTGACCTGACCTTATCCGGCCTCATCCAGATAGAGGGACACTGAACAGAGACCCTGTCCTTATCCTCTCTGGGTTTGTTACATGACTCTTTCAAAAGAGGCTTCCCATAGTGACCCTGTTGATGCTTTATCCCATGGCCCATTCCTGATATGCATGCCATGCATTTACCACATGAACGGGAAATGGGAGCATGTCCATGACTGGCCCAAACCCTGGGTCAGATTGATATCAGATATAATAAACCCTGAGTCAGAATGGTATCAGTTATAATAAACCCTGGGTCAGAATGATATCAGTTATAATAAAGCCTGGGTCAGAATGGTATCAGTTATAATAAAGCCTGGGTCAGAATGATATCAGTTATAATAAAGCCTGGGTCAGAATGATGTGATAAGCGCTGCGCTGTGCCTCAGGGCACCAGGAACACCGGGCGGAGCATCGCTAACAGGAACTCAGCCAACCCCACGGCCATGCTGCTGGCCTCCTGCCTGCTGCTGGACCACCTCAAGCTGCCCGCCTACGCCCACATGATCCGCAGGGCCACGCTGTCCACCGTCACCGAGACACGGGTCTGTCTGTCTGTCTGTCTGTCTGTCTGTCTGTCTGCTCCCCTCTCCGTCTGCCTTCCTGTCTGTCTGCCTATTATTCTGCTCCTCTCTCCCGCTCTCTGTCTGTCTGCTCCTCTCTCCGTCTGCCTGTCTGTCTGTCTGCTCCTCTCTCCGGCTCTCTGTCTGTCTGCTCCTCTCTCCGTCTGCCTGTCTGTCTGTCTGCTCCTCTCTCCGGCTCTCTGTCTGTCTGCCCCTCTCTCCGTCTGCCTGTCTGTCTGTCTGCTCCCCTCTCCGTCTGTCTGTCTGCTCCTCTCTCAGTCTGTCTGTCTGCTCCCCTCTCCGTCTGCCTGTCGGTCTGTCTGTCTGCTCCTCTTTCCGACTGTCTGCCTGCCTGTCCTTCTGTCTGCCCCTCTGCTTTGCGTGGATGTCACAGTCTCAGTCTCTCATATATAACAGGGTTTAACCATGCTAGTATTACCCATTGGTATGCTGATAGGAAAAAAATAAGAGGAAGAAATACCAAAACCTTTCTGTAGAGCTATCCTTTCACACATGGTTAGATTCTTTGCTGAAAACATGCAGAAAAAATGTGTAGGTAAAAACATACAACAGGCAGATACGAGATTAAACAAATAAAAATATCATGTTTTAAATTTCTGGTAACATTAAACATATTTGTCTTGTCAAACATATCATGTTTACTCTTCCCCCTGTGCTTAAAACGGTGGTCCTGTCTCCTCTGATCTACAGATGCACACTGCCGACCTTGGCGGTCAGGCCTCCACCTCAGACGTGATCAAGTCCATCAGGAACGCCATCCAAAGCACCGGGCCGCTGACACAGAGCATCTAGACACAGACACACACACACGCACATACACAAACAGACAAACACAAGAACAGACACACACGCACACACACACACACACACACACACAAAGACAGTCAAACACAAAGAACACGTATGCACACACATGCATGCCTGCAAATATATGCATGCATATATATATATATATGGAGCAAAGAAGTATTATAAGTATTATAAGAAGTATATATAAGTATTGTATCTCTCCTTGTGAGCCATCCTATGCAACTAGCGAGTGACCAATAAGGGCAATTTGACAGTAAAGGAACAGCATAGCAATATTGACTGCACTGAAAAACCTCTGTACACCTATGCAATTATTACAATGTGTATTTTTAGGGCCGTAATGTTTGTATATCACCCTCAAATTCCTGAATGCCAGTTATTTAATACTTCCATGTTGGGATTCCTCATTGTTTGTTAACTGATAGTGTCAGCTTTCTGTTGTATTGTGAGTGTTCACCACATACATGTTTTTGAGTTACCAGCCGCATTTAATCTCGTTCTGTGTTACGCGTTTCCCTTTATCGTAATATGACTCCATTCTACTGTTAATTTATCTCAGTGAGTACTCCCCTACGCTGCCCTAGATTGAAAGGTAAATGTCTGTTCTACATGTTCCCGTCCAGCTGCTCGTGTTCAAAGCACAGCGGTCAAGCTGCTGAATGTGTTGCACCCAGTGCTCTGCACACAGCACAGGAATAAAGAACACTACCTCTGTCTTGTTCCATCTGAGGCTTCTTTATTTACACACTTTGTGATTGAAAAATCCATGTTTCCTTTTAATCATCTAAACTTTGTCTCCTATCGCTTGTATTGTCCAGCCAACCTAGCTGTTTCTAGCGTTATCTAACATTAACCTTTGTGCCTGGGGTAAGCCGGTCATAAGGGAGCAGGGATTCCCTTAGGCATTCCTCTGCTTGATGATAATACAAGCAAGTCTGTCCTTTTAGGTAAACATTTCTGTCACGGGTTCACGGAGTCAGGACACAGTTCTTTGTGGAAATGGAGCGAACTCCTGTTTATTTCCACTTCGATCACACAATCTTAAAGACACACGAACAAAAGGACAACGGTTCACTGTTCAATCCGTCCGTCTCCTGGTTTTACGATGCTCTCTCTGGCTCGCAGAGAGCGTCTTCCTCCTCCCTATCTCAAGCCCCAACTGAAAGACAAGGAGGCACATAAATACACACTTCCTGATTGGGTCAGATTGCAGACACCTGTCCGCAATCAGACCCCATCACCCCAGCAGACCCGGTGCTCCATGCTCCCCCTGCAGGCCAGACGCCGCCCCACCTCCACAATTTCCCTTTCTTGATCATGGACAATTGCAATGTGGGGAGGATGTGAACCTGTTTAAATAGTACCGATCTGTATTCTGGACCCGCACTGCTATAGAGGGGAATCGAAGGTATGCATACATTAAAATAGGTTAATTGTCTACAACTATTGTGATCTTTTTAGCATTTAGAAGTCTCACTTGTCCTAGATTCCATATCTCTTCAAGAAACTGCCACGAAAATGTACACATGTCTAATGAAAGCTGGAAGGGCCCTACTCGTCCAGTCCTTGTCCATTAAGTGTCTAACTGGTTTTGTCATTCTAGACATTATTGCAGAAAGAGGTTGGAAGTTGAGGACATTTAAGTATTTAAATTTCATCCATTTATCTTTCCAAGTGGAAGAGAAAGCGTATACACATTCAAATATGATGTAGGGTTAGGGTTAACCCTATCAGATTATTAATCTCTGATTGGCCAATTCATCCTAGAACCTTCACAACATGTAGGTTGTAGTGTAATGAACATATGTATTTTTTATAAGTTACTGAAGCTACAAATATATGAAGCGTTTGTGAAAAAATATACCTTAGAATTAATAATTCTGAATGGCTTTGACCTTTGGGGAACGGTGTGCAGGTGCGTGCGTGGGGTTCTGTGTGTGTGTGTGTGTGTGTGTGTGTGTGTGTGTGTGTGTGTGTGTGTGTGTGTGTGTGTGTGTGTGTGTGAGTGTGTGTGTGTGTGTGTGTGTGTGTGTGTGTGTGTGTGTGTGTGTGTGTGTGTGTGTGTGTGTGTGTGTGTGTGTGAGTGTTTATGTATCAAATCAATCAATCAAATCAAATTTATTGTCATTTTGTTGATCGAACAACAAAACGAGAAGGCGTTTCTCAGGGATCAAGATCACATACATTACAAACAAACGTCCCAATGATGAATAAATAAATAATAGATAAAGTCCAGTGGGAAGATTTAGGACGCTGGTGCATTGAGCATCCTGACAGCTTGAGGCAGGAAGCTGTTCCGCAGCCTGGTGGTGGAGCATCTTAAGCTGCGATAGCGCTTCTTGGAGGGTAGGATCTTAAAGAAGTTGTTCAGAGGGTGAGAGGGGTCTCTCACTATTTTCTGGGCCCTATTCCTGCAGCGGCTTTGGAATATGTCCTGGACAGAGGGAAGTGAGGCTCCAATGACCTTTTCCGCTGATCTCACCACTCTTTGCAGGGCCTTTTTGTCCGCCGCACTGCAGCTGGAGAACCAGGTAGAGATGGCGTACGTCAGCACACTCTCCACTGCCCCCCTGTAGAATGTGGTGAGGATACTGGGAGGTAGTGAGGCCTGATGGAGTTTCCTCAGGAAGTACAATCTCTGTTGGGCTCGCTTCACTAGCCCAGTGGTGTTTTTGGACCAGGAAAGGTTGTCAGAGATCTGTACTCCCAGGAACCTGATGTTCTCCACCTTTTCCACTTCACGATTACTGATGCAGAGGGGTGTGTGCTTAGGTTTTGATCTACGGAAGTCCACAATCATTTCCTTGGTCTTTTCCGCATTGAGCACCAGGTTGTTGTCTCTGCACCATCTCTCAAACAGATTGACCTCCTCTCTGTAATAGGATTCCTCATTCCCATGAATGAGACCCACGACTGTAGTGTCATCTGCAAACTTAACAATCATGTTGTTCTTGTGCCTTGGCACACAGTCATGGGTCAGCAGCGTGTACAGCAGAGGACTGAGCACACATCCCTGGGGGGATCCTGTACTCAGTGTGATGGATTTGGAGATTTTTTTCCCAACACGAACTGACTGTGGTCGCTCCAACAGGAAATCCAGTATCCAGTGACAGAGGGTGGGGTTTAGGCCCAGGAGGAGAAGTTTATCCATCAGTCTCTGCGGCAAGATGGTGTTAAATGCAGAGCTGAAGTCAACATACAGTATTCTAGCATAGGTGTCTCTCTGTTCTAGATGGGTGAGTACTGTATGCAGGGTGGTGGATATTGCATCCTCTGTGGAACGGTTTGAACGGTAGGCATACTGATGAGGATCCAGTGATGCAGGTAGGCTGGATGTGATGTGTGGTTTGATTAAACGTTCAAAACACTTCATCACTATTGGGGTCAATGCAACAGGACGGTAGTCATTCAGACAGGACACAACAGACTTTTTTGCAACTGGAACGATGATGGATGTTTTGAAGCATCTGGGTACAGTGGCTTGACAGAGAGAGATGTTGAAAATGTCTGTTAGAACATCTGTCAGCTCATCAGCACAGGCTTGGAGCGCCCTCCCCGGAACGTTGTCCGGGCCGGCTGCTTTCCGAGGGTTGATCTTGGCCAGGGTTCTCCTGGTGTCAGCTGGGCTGATGGCCACAGGTGGCTGACCGGATGGAGGGGAGAGTCCAGTCCCCCCTCTCGTTGGCCCTCCTGGTGCCTCAAACCGGGCAAAAAAGTCATTGAGTCTGTCAGGGAGAGAAACATCACTGTCCTCAATCCTCTGCCTGGTCTTGTACTGAGTGATTTGTTGAACCCCCTGCCACATTTGCCTGGTGTTTCCTGTGCTACAGAGGTTCTCCTTGATTATCCCTGCATGGCGTCTTTTGGGTGCTCTGATCCCTCTGGAGAGAGCTGATCTGGCTGAGCAGAGAGCGGCCTTGTCTCCTCCACTGTACGCAGCATCCCGAGCCTTTAACAGCTGACGTACCTCAGCAGTCATCCAGGGTTTTTGGTTGTTCCGTACTATATAGGTCTTCATCACAGTAACATCCTCTGTGCACTTGGCAATGTAGCTCATCACCGTTTCAGCATATTCTTCAATGTTAATATGATGCTCACCCTGAGATGCAGCTGTTTTAAAAATCTCCCAGTTAGTGCATTTAAAACAGTCCTGCAGCGCTGAGACTGCTCCATCTGGCCACACCCTGATGTGTGACTGGGTTGCCCTAGTTCGTATCAGCCTGGGTTTGTAAGTTGGAACCAGCAGCACAGATTTATGGTCTGAAAGGCCAATATGGGGTTGAGGAATGGCCTTATATGCCTCAGCAGTGTTGGAATAGACCAAATCAAGTATATTTTCTCCTCTTGTTTTAAAGTCCACATATTGCTTGAATCCGGGGAGCACAGTCTTTAAGCTAATGTGGTTGAAGTCTCCTGCAACAACCACAAAGCTGTCCGGGTGTTTTGTCAACAGTGCGCTGATGACAAATGTGTGTGTGCATGAGTGTGTGTGTAAGTGAGTGTTTGTGTGTGTGTATCTGTGTGTACTTGAGTGTGCGAGTGCCTGCGTTCTGTTTGAGTTTGTTCGGTGTGTGTGTGTGTGGGTGTGTGTGTGTGTGTGTGGGTGTGTGTGTGTGTGTTTGTGTGTGTGTGTGTGTGTGCGTGTGTGTGGGTGTAGGTGTGTGCGCTCTGTGTGTGTAGTGTGTGTGTGTGTGTGTGTGTGTGTGAGTGTGTAGGTGTGTGCGCTCTGTGTGTGTAGTGTTGCTTGAGGTCCCTCAGTGGGCCCCTCGGTCAGTTAAAGCTTTCATAACGAGGAAGCGATTGAGCTGAAGCAAAGCAATTAGCGTGCCATCAGCTGCGTGTGTGTGTGCTGGGGCCGGGGCCTGTCAGAGAGGATGTGAGGACATGACCGTGATTATTGTTGTAATTGTTATTTGGGCTGTTTATTAGGAAACCTTCGGCAAGGGGTCCTGACCCCCAAACATGGGATCAATCTGGCATGCTGATTTTTAGCCATTAAGTATTGTTTTGTTTCCATTGAATTGTGTAGCTTGTATGTGCATGCAGGTGCCCAAGTCCAAATAGGTGCCCAAGTGTGTATCATTCTGTGTGTGTGTGTGTGTGTGTGTGTGTGTGTGTGTGTGTGTGTGTGTGTGTGTGTGTGTGTGTGTGTGTGTGTGTGTGTGTGTGTGTGTGTGTGTGTGTGTGTGTGTGTGTGTGCTCATGTCTGGTGCCAGGCTCTGTCCCATATGAAGATCGAAGATAGGAATCACGTCAATGGACCAAAACACAACGCTCCATCAATGCTTTCATCAACCCTCCCTCTCTCACTCTGTTACTCTCTCTGAAACTCTCCCTCTCCCTATCTCTAACCTTTTTCATATTGATTAAAAATGACCACCAGAGCAAAGAGGGTGGGATGCAATGAGTGTAAAAGAGGAGGTCCAAAACAAGTGAGAGAGAGAGAGAGAGAGAGAGAGAGAGAGAGAGAGAGAGAGAGAGAGAGAGAGAGAGAGAGAGAGAGAGAGAGAGAGAGAGAGAGGGAGGGAGAGGGTGAGGGAGAGGGTGAGGGAGAGAGAGGGAGAGGGAGAGGGAGAGAGGGAGAGGGAGAGAGGGAGGGAGAGAGGGAGGGAGAGAGAGAGAGGGAGAGGGAGAGAGGGGCAGAGAAGCAGGAAGTGGACAGTAAGACGAGGAGTCAACAGCAGGAGCTGGCAGAGGTCACTCTGAGTGTAATAACTGAGAAGAAATTATACACCGGCGCGCACACACACACACACACACACCCAGCGAAACAGTCTGGAACCGACCTGTGAATGCAACAGTGGATCATGTTGTACTGCTTTCCACAGATGCCTGCCGAGAAACTCAAGGCTTGGACCAGTTGAGTGAGTACCTCCTCATCCACGCATGCTTTGATTGAAAAACATTCCAGCGCACATGTCCTGAGCACACGCAGAGCGTGGACGCAGCCCAGCTGGGGAAGTAGATCTGGGTGGGAGGCAGTTGTAGGGTTTGCCATGTATTAACATTACTGTTGAACAAGACTTCAAGTAAAGGGCATCTGTGTGTTTATATTGGAGTAGTATATGGATGGGTAAGGATATGGTGGTTTTTATCATGAAATGTTGAGCTTTGGGTTTCCTGTGAAGAACAGCAACAACGTGACTGTTCCAGTGATTATCCTCAACCTTTAGAGGTTTGTTTATCAAATAGTTTGGTTTCTTTAAAGAGCTGATTTCAGAGGCTAACAGGACTGTGTAATTGTCAGCTGACTTTAAGCGACCCTCCAAGAAATACACATGCACCTGTAAAGTGTTGAATTCAGCAAATAATTGCATTTTCTGTGTTCTGAGTTTATATCTCATGTCTATTTTGCATTGAATATGGGAAGCAGTCTAATAACTTAAGCAAAAAGGTTTCTATTCACCAAAGGACATCCTTGATTGCCGATTTCAAACCAACCACAATGCCATTTATTTTAACCTCACTAGCATGGCATTTTGGAATCATCTTAATTGATTTAATTTAATTAATTCAACGGATGAAATATGTGTGTAGGGTGAACTTTTGTCACAAAGTTACGCATACACAGCGATTGTAGCTTGAACATGAGACCGTCCATCGAGACAAAGGTCAACTAGGGGTCAATTTAGGTAAGCATTGGCCTCAATCATCATCCTGTATGTCTATCTGCAGTGGTGGCCGGGGTCTCATGGCTTCTTGTGAAACCGAGTGAAAGCAATGGGTCCCCATAGTGTGTTAATGGGGGTCTCAGGACACATGTCTCCTTTCTGTATGTCTTTGTGTGTGTGTCTTTGTGTCGTTGTGGCGAACAGTTTAATGTCTACAGTTATATGACCGCCATCGCCGGGGTCAGCCCTCACCGCCTCTCCCGCTGCTCTCTCCTCTTACACACACATACACACACACAGACACACACACACACACACACACACACACACACACACACACACACACACACACACACACACACACACACACACACACACACACACACACACACACACACACACACAAACACAACCATGCAGACGCACACAGGCACACACAAAGCTGAAGTTAATAAGGCTCCAACAGTGTTTGTGTGCTCACTCAAGCTCTTGTGATTCTGGTGCCACACAATCTAAGGCCTATTTGCAATCATTACCACGCTTCAAAGGGTCCCTGTAAACACATTAACACACACAAAAACATAGAAACACACACGCAAGCACCACACACACACACACACACAGATAGAAACACAAAACACACACACACACACACACACGCACACACACACACGCACACACACACACACACACACAAGCACACTTCACATTGGCCTCTCACTGGTAATCCCAGGATTAATGGGAGGCTTACGGCCGTCCGCTAATCAGCATCACACGTTAACAGGAAGTCAGCAACCGGCGAACGGACGGTTAGCTGCATCTACCTCCCCAACCATACCAACTACAGCCCTGGTACAGGCAACCAGGCCACTGGAGAACACCTCCCACTGCTAGAACATAGAAACGTTTGGATACAGCAGTATACTGATCCTAATCACTAGTTCATAGAAACGTGTGGATAGAGCAATCTACGATCAATAACACTAGAACATAGAAACGTGTGGATTGAGCAGTATACGATCAATAACACTAGAACATAGAAACGTGTGAATAGAGCAGTATACGATCAATAACACTAGAACATAGAAACGTGTGAATAGAGCAGTATACAATCAATAACACTAGAACATAGAAACGTGTGGATAGAGCAGTATACCGATCAATAACACTAGAACATAGAAACGTGTGAATAGAGCGGTATACGATCAATAACACTAGAACATAGAAACGTGTTGATAGAGCAGTATACAATCAATAACACTAGAACATAGAAACGTGTGGATTGAGCAGTATACGATCAATAACACTAGAACATAGAAACGTGTGGATAGAGCAGTATCGCCGCTCCTTTCCTCCTCCACTCTCCCCTATCGCCACCTCTCCTCCTCTCCTCCTTTCCTCTCCCCTCTCCTCTTCTATCCTCTCCTAACCTCCTCTCCTCTCGACTCCTCTCTGCTACTGACTTCTTATTCTCTCTCTCCATGATGTTCCTGAATGTCCTCTGACAGGGCGCAATGGCGGTCTCCTTGGCAACAGACTCATATCTGCCCGACAATTCATCCGTAATCTCGGCGGGCCGTTGGGAGAAGGTTACTAACGCGACGGGCGGGTGGGAGCGGGACGCCCTGCTGGCGGTGGCTGAGGTGGTGGTCCTCGCCGTCATCCTGGCGATGGCGCTCCTCGGCAACGGACTGGTCCTGGCGGTGTTGCTAAGGCGGCGGCGGCGTCACAATCCGCTGCACCAGTTCATGATGAATCTGTGTCTGGCCGACCTGGTGGTGGCCTTGTTCCAGGTGACCCATGCACACGCAAACACACACAGACACACGCACACGCGCACGCGCACACCAACACAAACACACAGACACCACACACACGCACCCAGACAAACACACTCACACACACAAACACGCACACACAAACCCAAACATACACTTGCACACAGGCACACGCACAAACACACTTATACACAAAAACGCAAACACACACACATGCATATACTCAAACACACACAGACGTCGTGATATTAATCGCCATCAGATTGAAAGAGTGTGTGAATGGTTCCACTCCTCTGTGGCACCCCAAGGTGCTTCCTCAGCTGGTGTGGGACGCCAGGGGGAGCTTCCCCGGTCCAGACCTCCTGTGCCGCTTGGTGAAATACCTCCAGGTCCTGGGGATGTTCGCCTCCTCCTACATGATCGTCGCCATGACCATGGACCGGCACTACGCCATCTGCTGCCCCCTGCAGGCCTACCGTGGAGCGGCCCTCCAGCGCTGGAACAACCTCATCCTCCTGGCCTGGGGCCTGTCTCTGCTGCTCAGCCTGCCACAGGTAGAGGGAGAGGGGGAGGGGGGGAGGGAGGGAGGGGGAGAGAGAGAGAGAGAGAGAGAGAGAGAGAGAGAGAGAGAGAGAGAGAGAGAGAGAGAGAGAAAGAGAGAGAGAGAGAGAGAGAGAGAGAGAGAGAGAGAGAGAGAGAGAGAGAGAGAGAGAGAGAGAGAGAGAGAGAGAGAGAGAGAGAGAGATAGAGAGAGACAGGGAGGGGGAGGGAAAGAGTGGGAGGAAGACAGAGAGAAAGAGAGGGAGAGAGAGAGTGCGGGAGATAGAGGGTGAGAGCGAGAAAGAGATTGAGAGAGAGACATAGAGAGGCAGGGAGGGGGAGGGAAAGAGTGGGAGAAAGACAGAGAGAGAGAGAGGGAGAGAGAGAGAGAGAGAGAGAGAGAGAGAGAGAGAGAGAGAGAGAGAGAGAGAGAGAGAGAGAGAGAGAGAGAGAGGCAGAGACAGAGAGAGAGACCGAGCGGGGGAGAAGGAGAGGGAGAGAGAGAGATATTGAAAGATGGGGAGGGGAAGGGAAACAGACATGGAATGGCTACGGAGGGAGATAGATAGATATAGAAACATAGGACCAACAGCATCCTGGACATCTCACTGGCTGACTTCTGCACTGTTTGAGTGGTGGTCTAGAACTCACTTGGTCGAGCTCTAACCTTTGGTGGGATTACAAATTCAATTGTTTGAGAAAAAATCAAGAATTTAGGAATTACTTCAACGTATGTTCTATAAATGACCCCTCCCCTAGGTGTTTATCTTCTCCCGCTCGGAGGTGGCTCCAGGGGTCTATGAGTGCTGGGGAACTTTTGCAGAATCCTGGGGTCTCAAGGCCTATGTGACCTGGATGACCTTGGCCATCTTCATCGTGCCTGTCCTCATCATCACCATCTGTCAGGTAAGAACGCTTTATAAAACAATGCTATACCACACTGCACTATTCGATACTGTACCAAACTATACTGCAGTATACTGTACACTATACAATACTGTACTATACTGTACCATAATATACCATCCTAAACGATACTATACTGCTCTGACTGCTGCCCCCTCCTGGTGGGGGCGTGTAATGCTGCTCTGACCCTGCAGCTGCTCTCACTGCCCCCTGGTCTAGGTGAGGATCTTCCGGGAGATCCACAGAAGCCTGTATCTCAGCTCGGAGCGCAGCCTCTCCCCCGCCTCCCTCCCCCCCTCCAGACGGGACAGCCAGAGGGGGGCGGGACCGTCCAGCCTGTCTTTATTCGCCCTCAGTTTCCATGGGAATAAAATCCCCTCGGCTACCGCATCGTCCAATCAGCAGCTGCCCATGGGTCGCCTGAGGTCCAAGAGCCACCCCGTGTCTCGTTCTGTTGACCTCACCAGCGCCGATGCGGCCCCGGGTGAGGGAACACACAGCACGCCAGGCGGCCATCTTGGATCGGTTGGCATCAGCTGTTGAGCACCTGTCTTATATCCCCCTAGGCGGTCCGCAGCCAGCGCTCTCTGTCCTCAGCTCTGGAGGCCCCCGTTGGGCCCCTGGGCTGGGGCCCCCCGCTGGGCCAGCCTTCAGATGGAGAGGGATGTCCAAGACGGTCCGGATGACCCTGGTCATAGTGCTGGTCTACTCTGTCTGCTGGGCCCCCTTCTTCAGCGTCCAGCTGTGGGCGGCATGGGCCCCTGACCCCCCGCAGAGTACACACCCACACACACACACACACACTAACGCACGCACTCACACACAGGCACGCACGCACACACCACACACACACACACACACACACACAGGCACGCACGCACACACACCACACAAATGCCCGCACTCACACAGGCACACTCAGACGCACGCACGCACGCACACAAGCACACTAACGCACGCACTCACACACAGGCACGCACACACCACACACACACACACACAAATGCCTGCACTCAGACACTCACACACACGCACACATAAGAACTCATGCACACGAACAAGCACGTCCGCTCTGTGCTCGAGGCTACCTCTCCTGGTACACACTGGCACCAAGTCTCCTACAAAGCACCTTGGTCCCTGGCCACTAGCCCTCAGCTGCGCAGAAGCATAGCTCGTTTAGCGTCTTGAAGCTAAACTCCTCGCTAAACACATCTGGAATGTGCTCATTAATAATCGTGTCAATTGAGAAGATTGTTTGTATTCCCCCCATTACCATCACTATCAAAGTTTGTGTCTGTGTGTATGTGTGCATGTGTGTGTGTGCGTGTGCACGTGTATGTGCTCGTGCATGTGTGTGTGTAGGTGCCATGTTCACGCTGCTCATGCTGCTGGCCAGCCTCAACTCGTGCACCAACCCCTGGATCTACTCCGCCTTCTCCAGCAGCGTCTCCCCGGAGCTCCGGCTGCTGCTGCTCTGCCGGGGGCCCGCCCCGCGCCGGGGCTCCTGCCCCACCGACTCCACGGGCACGCACGCCTCCACCTCCTGAGGCCCCGCCCCCTGGTCCCTCCTCCAACTCCGGAGGCTCCGCCCCTTTCCCCGCCTCCACCTCCTGAGGCCCCGCCCCCTGGTCCCTCCTCCACCTCCTGAGGCCCCGCCCCCTGGCCCCGCCTCCACCTCCTGGGGGGCCTCCCCCTGGGCCCGCCTCCACCTCCTGGGCCCACCTGCACCTCATGGGGCCCCGCCCACTCTCCCCGCGTCCACCTCCTGGGGGCCCGCCCCTGTCCCCGCCTCCACCTCCTGGGGCCCCGCCCCCTGGCCCCGCCTCCACCTCCTGGGGGCCTCTGTCCCGCTGGCCCTGTACTTCATATTACTTTATAGACTTGATGTCAGTCCTCAAAGTAAACCCAGGATATGGTAGAAAACATTTTGAGATACTAGAAGTTATACATGAGCAGAGGCTAATGATTTCATTGAATTGTGAACCAATGTAAATATGATGTTACTCTAATCTTTGTTTGCTTTGTTGACGTATTGGATATACAAGGAGAGCAGTGTTTTTGGTCACACTTTCAACAAAAGAAATGGACTAAAACTGAATGCCTTACAAAAGGGTTTAATCGTTCTCTCATTCATCATCTCAGAGTCATACAAACAAAACCTTACTCATACATCCAATACAGCTCAAACACATCCAATAGAAGAGGAACTCAATTCCACATTATCCTATTTGTTCTTTTGGAAACAAAACAAAAAGTTGCTGCAGCAAAGTACCCTTTTTCATAGCGTAGAAAAAGCTGTCAAACAGTTATCTTCATGGTTATATCCTAAGATGTATCCCTTGATATCCCAGCTATCTTAATGGCAACAAAACATACACTAATAAAAAGACATAACAACTCAATGCATGTCGTTTTTGCATCAATATTGTTTGGCAAGCTCAAGAACGAGGGTCGTATGAAGAATGAAACTCCAGGAGTCTACCCTCTGTCGTGTATTTTGGGCCATCGATCCAGAGGGAACTGCTCAGAGACGACTTCCAGTCGTTTCATTACACAGCAGAGTTCCAGAGGATATTCTGTATGGGATATACTTCTGGCAGTCAGGGGGCCCTAACTTTACTTTTAGTCATTTATAAAACAACCAACGTTATTGAGTTACAAAAATTCTATGATATTAAAGAGCAGAACAATAAAAATAAAAAGGGGAGAGGGAATCACACTTTGTCTGCAATTCATGAACTATAAAAAAAAAAACTTGAAATCATTTAATTCATATTTCTCATCCAAAAATAACGTGGCACACATTTAAAAAATATACATTTTTGAGTAAACAAACATGCTTGTCATTTCAATAGACATGATTACACCAGAATAGTGGTTCAATCTGTCATTTCTGATGGTTGACCAAAGCACAGAAGTGTTTCATTCTAAAAAGCTAAACGTTTACTTATAGCACTACAGTATAGTACTACAGTACTTCATACTAATTATTCATGTTGAAACCGGATCTTGCACTTTAGATATTACGGGTTATGTTTTATGTATAACACTATGATTTGTCAGATTATCATTTTACAGTGGGTCTAAATTAATAAAAAGCTTTTGAAGTAAAACAAAAGCGGTTACATGAAAATACAGCACTACTTAAAACATGGTTATGAGTGCTATGTGGTATTACTGAGGGTAATTGTTTAGTGTACAGTGTTCATTTGGCACTGTGGCTATTAAGGTTTATTGACACACATGTGGATATGGTTGAATTAAAAAACGAAGTCTAAATGAAGGTTCGCCTCCTCAGGCACAGAGTTTGTTTCTGTGCTGTCCCAGGGCTTCACAGGGTTCGGCTTGCTTCTGTGTGCAACACAAACCAACTGCTTTTTAAGCAATTGATACTTCAGTACATGTCAAAACACTACTTTGTGTGACAAATATCAATTTGTTTCCTCATTTTAGAAATGTTAAAATCACCAGGGTTTATTTAGTGTTGGTCATCTGTTCTGTCTGTGAACTCATTCCTTTAGGCCCAGGGAGGTCCTCTACTGTTAAGTCTCAAAACAACAGTGTAGGGGCGTGTCGGCTCCCACAACAGGGGGAAACAGAGGTCAGCTTAATCAGCGTATGGACTGCACTAAACCACCTCACGCTGTCCCACCCTCCTCCTCACTCCGCTGCAGGCAATGGTGCAAAGCCTGCGAGTGGCGTCTCCAAACTAAAGGCCAGTGTTGGGAACGTTACTTTAAAAAAGTAATTAATTATAGTTACTCACTACTTGTTCCAAAAAGTAACTAAGTTAGTAACTGAATTACTCTATAATAAAAGTAACTAGTTACCAGGGAAAGTAACTATTTGTGTAACTTTAAAATAGAAAGTTGCTATATGTCAAAGAATTTGGATTGTCTGAACAGTTTTCACTTGGCCTTAATGTGCCCATTCAAGGCCCTGATATACTTCCAACTGCATTTTAATTTACTTGTTTGCAAAGGCTGTGGAACATCTGCCGAATACTACAGAAAATGCCAACTTTTCATCGGATTGCTCCGGACTCGCCATTTCTGCTGCTTCATCGAATCAGTTTGGCGTGTGTGCCGCGCGTGTCCTGGCTTGTGTGTAAAAACACTGGCTCCGATTGGCTACCATGAAACATGACTCTGCCTTGGCCAATCGTAGTCGCTTATCTCGTTGTTAACCCACCCGGCCTCCTCATTAGCAGTTTGTGTTTGGAGCCAGGGGTGCGTTCGGATCAGTTTATTCAATCAATTCATAGTAACAACGCACCCCATTTAACCTACAGTAGCGGTAACGGCGTTGTAACGAGGGAAACAGTTATTAGTTAAATTACCGTTCTTTTAAACTGAGTTATTACAAACACTGCTAAAGGCCAACCTAAAAAACTCTATGACTATATAATACCCTGTCCAAATCCCTGTGTCTGAAGGCAGTTTAGGCCCTGTGTTAGCTCTCACTGAACAGCTAAAACGGGTTTGCTAACACTGGATAGCTAACACGTGTTAGCCGACACTGGATAGCTAACATGTGTTAGCCGACACTGGATAGCTACCAAGTTGTGAGTGGTGATTCTCAGTCAGCGGGGGCTACCGCACTGCATCCGGGTGCCTCTTCCAGTACCATCAGTCAACCACTGCATCACGACTGACTCTCTATTAACCCGATGCTGTGTGTGTGTGTGCGCGTGTGTGTGTGTGTGAGACCTCAGACAATAACAGCCGCTCCAGAGTCTGAGGAGCCTGTTGGATCCCTTGAGCTGTCAGGTCTTCTGCTCCGGGACAGACTGATGGACTGAGTCTAGGTTCACAGCTCAGCTATCAGCACATTAACACAGATGTTCCTGCTAGAGAGAACTTCCTCGTGAGTGTGTGTGTCGGTGGGGTTGTGTGTGTATTGCTAGAAAGGGTTTAGAGAAGGGTCAACACCTCGAGATCGCGCACGATCTCACCAAACATCTAACCTGATCGACGGTGCATGTTTGTGTGCGTGTGTCTTTGTCTGTGTGTGCGCTGGCCTGAGTGAGTGATTACATTTGTGTTTGTGTGTGGTCGCCTGAGTGAGTGAGTGAGTGAGTGAGTGTGTTGTGTGCGTGTGCTGGCCTGAGTGAGTGAGTGATGAGTGTGTGTACGTGAGTGTGAGTGTGAGTGTGAGTGTGAGTGTGTGTGTGAGTGTGTGTGTGTGTGTGTGTGTGTGTGTGTGTGTGTGTGTGTGTGTGTGTGTGTGTGTGTGTGTGTGTGTGTGTGTGTGTGTGCTCATAGCACAGTGTCCTCGTCCACCCTGGCCACTTCGTCCAGAGAGACGGCCGGAGGTGCGTCGCTCTCCTGGGGGTCCTCCTGGGGGTCCTCCTGGGGGCCCGCGGGCGGGGCCAGCATGGCGGTGCGCTCCTCCGGGGGCTGGTCGCGGGCCTCCCTCTCCTCCTGCCTCTTCTCCTTGGCCAGCAGGTGGTAGTTGAGGCCCATGCCCAGGAAGAGGAACACGCTGGCCACCACCAGGATGGCCCCCGACGTGATGTAGGTGTAGTCGTAGGACTGGTAGTAGTTGTAGAAGCTGCCTGTAGGGGGAGCCAAACATCAGCCTTTAAAAGCCATCACAACCACCCATCCTGATTAACAACTATTCTAAACTTTAGATAGCATTGGAAAAACCAGTGGTTTTGGATTGAGGTGATAATCCCAACCATATATAGAACATTGTTGAAGTGAATGAATCATTCCATAATCCCACTGGACCCAACATGTGAATCCAGTCTCAACCTCATGCATTAAAATGGTGGAAATATGAATGTACAACATGCACAGATCTGAGCTAGCCGCTAAGCTTAAGCTAGCCGCTGAGCTAAAGCTAGCCGCTGAGCTGGAGCTAGCCGCTGAGCTGGAGCTAGCCGCTGAGCTGGAGCTAGCCGCCGAGCTGGAGCTAGCCGCTGAGCTGGAGCTAGCCACTGAGCTGGAGCCAGGGTCCCTCACCTGTGAGCGGTGGTCCGAGCAGCACGGGGCCACACTCAACGATGGTGACCAGGCCCACGGCGGAGGAGAAGCGCTGGGCGCCCACCAGGTCCATCAGGGTCTCGAACAGCACCGAGCTCAGCCAGCCGAACGCAAAGCCGAAGAAGATGGCGTACACCACGAAGCCGGTGTAGTCGACGGACAGCGGCGCCAGCAGGTGGCAAATCCCGTTGAGGAGCACCGCCGCCGCAAAGAAGTACTGGATCCTGGGCCGCACCCAGCGCGTGTTGGCCAGCAGCCCCATGGAGGGCCTCGCGAACATGTCCACGAAGGCCAGCACCGACAGCAGGAAGGCCGCGCGCTCCTTGCTGATGTCCTTGCTCTTGGCGAAGTTGGAGAGGAAGACGAGGGGCGCGAACAGGCCGAAGAACATCACCACGTTGCCCATGAGGTAGAGCAGGAAGCCGCGGTGCTGGAACAGGGTGAGGTCGATGAAGGAGTTGACCGTCTGCAGCACCGTCTTCTTCGGCGCCGCCTGCCCCTCCTTGCCCGGCAGCGGCTCTGGGCTGGGCGGGGGCGGCAGGGGGGGTCCCAGGGGCCGCATCAGGGAGCCCGCCACGCAGCAGTTGAACAGGAGCCCCCCGAGGATCAGGAAGCTGCCCCTCCAGCCGAACTGGTCGAAGAGCCAGGAGTTGAGGGGGGCCAGGGTGGACAGGAAGACCGGGCTGCCCGCCATGGCGATGCCGTTGGCGATGGGCCGCCGCTTGAAGAAGTACTTCCCGATCATAGTGAGGGCCGGGTTCAGGTTGAAGGCCAGGCCCAAGCCTGTGGACGCAGCGCAGGGCAGGGGGGGACGAGGGAGGGGAAATACAGCTGTCCATTAGCAACAGACGGCACAGTACAGTCTTAGAGTACCATATTAAGCGCTATATAAATTTCATTTATTATTATTACAGGTGACAAAGAACGAAATGGACAAAGAGTAGAATTCAACAAGTCAGTCAATAAAAGTTTGATAGAAAGTGAGCAATGATGCACCTAATTAAAAATTCCATCCATAAGAAAGAGCGGAGATATAAGAATAAATAGAATAGAGAGAGAGAGAGAGAGAGAGAGAGAGAGAGAGAGAGAGAGAGAGAGAGAGACCTCTACCCTTGCTCAAGGACGTAGAGGGAGATATGGGCTTAGACACCAGAGCCTTCTAGACTGTAGACTACCGTAAAACAATGCAACACATGAAGACCTATAATGTAGCGTTGTGTTTGACCATGAGAGGCCGTCACTAAGGCTGCGGTCCAGACCTCCGATCACGCCGATGAAGAAGTAGAGCTGGCCCACTGTGTTGCAGAAGGAGGCGGAGATCAGCCCCGCCCCCGCCAGACACCCGCCCAGCATGATGATTGGTCGGCTGCCAAACTTATTCACCAGGATACTGCTGATTGGACCTGGAGAGGGAGGGGGGGGGGTGATATTAATAATGCTGTAGAGTTTATATATTATAACAATTCAACATCCTACTAACCACAATATGAATAGTCCAGTGTTTCCCACAAAATTTTTGGAGACTATGGGGGGGGGGGGGGTTATGGAGTGATTGTTGACGGGGGGGGGGGGGTGGGGGGGTATGGAGCGATTGTTGACGGGGGGGGGGGGGGTAATCCAATCCCAATTAGAGCGACACGAACTTCGTCTGAGCAAAAAGTAAAAATAAATAAAAAAAATTATAATAATAATAATTCATGTGCACGCAGAGACTATGGCGGCCGAAATTAGACTATGGCGGGGCGCCATAGTCTCGTGAATGTGTGGGAAACACTGATAGTTAATAAATATGTTCTAACCAATTCAGACAACAAAATGAGTAGAAACTCCAGCTATGTAACCCAGGGGGCGCCCTGGTTCCAGACAGGGGGTCCAGACAGAGGGTCCAGTGTGTGGGCCAGCTGCTCCAGGACAGCAGAGCAGACAGAGGGAGGTGAAGGAAACGACATCTGGAGGAACAGATGCAGATCCTCCCAGTGAGAGGAGGAGGGGAGGGGGAGGAATACGGGAGGATGAGGAGGGAAGAGGAAGAGGGAATGTGTGGGCTGTGCATGGGGAAGAGCTTCTTGTGCCCTTGCCAGAAGAAGTGCCAGACTTCCAGGCCTCCACCCAGGTACACCGTGACCCCGGCTCAGCAGCCAGACAACGCATCGCCTGTGGGGGATACAGGGCCTCCTGATAGGCTGATAGCAGGACAGACAGACGGCTTCTGCTGCCCTTGCGTCCCCAAAAGGGGAGAGGGTGACATAGTTGCCAGATTGGGCTCGATTTCACTCCCAATCTGGCATCCCTAGCTGAAGCGGGCAGCCAGGGTTGCCAGATTTGGCTAGATCTCCCACCCAATCTGGCAACCTTGGCTGAAGCAGGCAGCCAGGGTTGCCAGATTTGGCTAGATCTCCCACCCAATCTGGCAACCTTGGCTGAAGCGCGCAGCCAGGGTTGCCAGGAAATATAGCCAAATCAGGCAACACTGGCGGGCGAGTGGAAAATATACCCGCTTGGCTGGCGCTCCAGGCATGTGCCCAAGAGGAGCCAGGAGCCAGGAGCCCGGAGAGGAATCCCGGGACTCCGTGGTCTGCCCTTGAAGCCCCCGAACCAGGGCAGCGGGGCCAGCCTGTGTTCATGAGGGCCAACACTCACACACACACACACACACACACACACACACACACTGGTTGAATTCCTTTCAGACACAGTGTGCTGGCCGCCTTGCCAACACTGCCCCCAGCTCAGAGAGAGGACCGGAGGACAAAGGCCTGTGTGATTGTGTTGGGCCGGGGGGAGTTGCACAGAGAGAACCAGTCCCAGTGAATAAAGGGAGCGTATGTGGAGCCCACAAAGGAAACACATGTGGACACACTGACAGGGCTGGTGTTGGATGCAGACCGTGAATACAGCGGCCGTGGATACAGACTGCCAGGGATCGGGGCGTTTGTTGCGGACATTCTTAGTTACCAGAAAGGTTTTTATTTAAAACGAGGAAGGAAGTCTGTGTGCACGTTGATACACACACACACACACACACACACACACACACACACACAGACACACACACACACACACACACACACACACACACACACACACACACACACACACACACACACACACTATCCCTCACGCACCAATGTCAAAATAATAAAAAATAAATGTGATGCTTTCAAATAATCCAGAAAAAGATTGGCCCCATATTCAGTGAGGGGCATGGTGCACAGAGACAAGGGGAGGTCTGAAACCAACTCCCTCCTGAGAGCTCCCTTACAGCAGGAGCCAGCCCACAGAGCTGCTGGGGCTCTCAGGTACTAGCCTATTAAAAACAGCCCAGAAATACCGGTTTACTGTTACTGGAGAAGGCCTTCAAACGGTTTGTATATATCCAGTAACAGCAAACCTGTGCCACTATATAATATATATATATATATATATATATATATATATATATGCACACACACACACACACACACACACACACACACACACACACACACACACACACACACACACACACACACACACACACACACTTGATCAGCAACTTTTTAATTTACACTTTACACTTTATCATTTATAATTCATATTGTTTATACCATCTGTTTTGTTTGCCGTGTTTCTTCTGTTTGTCTTTACTTTAGCATTTACTATTCTAGCGTCTATTTTTGTTTTCATTCATACTTAGTATTTTTATATTTTTGTATCATATCTTAGCCTGTGTTTTCCACTGCTGCTGGGCTGGTGCAACAAGGAATTGTTCGTCCGGGGGATAAAAAAGATTGTCTTATATAACACAGTAATAGAAAGTGATTAACATTGCAAGGTACCAAGTGCCCCATTTCTACATCAAACCTCCTTATCTTCAACCAACACAGTAGACCCTGCTCTACTAGCCTCTAGTGAGGCTGCTGCCGTACTACTCTGGTTTATTCTACTGTGATGCTAGCTTGTACCGGTTTGTATGAAAGGAGCTCCTCTTGCCCAGTGAACCCACCCGGGGTCAGACGCTCTCTTCTTCTACCAGCAAGCACCCGGCGCTTGCTGGTAGACCCTCGCACTGTTGCCATAGGGATACGTTCTGCTGACCGAGGGCAATCTGGGACTGGTTTTATTTGAGTTTTTGTACAACAATAGCAGTGTAAAGTCTTTCAGCGCGCTGCTGGCGGTATGTTTGAGGGACAGCTCTTGGTTTTTCAGTCCCAATTCAAACATGGCCACTCCCCTTGACCCGTCACCTTTTCCTGGCACTACAGCTCCTTCCTGCATGTGGTCATTCTTTATAATGCTGACCCTGGCTCTAAACTGTTTTCATTCCTTAAGACTTGCTGGGTGAGCGTACGTACGTGCATTACATTTATAATAGAATACATGAGTGCTTGAGTGCGGTCTATTTAGGTCAGTTTATATAACCTTTTACCACAATGACAGCTTCAAGGGGTTTCGTGTTCAGCCACAACAACCCCTCCAGGCATTCTCTGTCACAATAGGACCCTAGTTGGTAGTCTGCTCTGAGCGTCACTAAAACCCACGTGGACAGAGGCCAAGAACAGACGCTGGCTCTATAGTTCAGGAACACAAATACCACCACTTGGTGACAGGTACGCTGTGACGCAGCATGAACAGATCAGAAGAACAGGACAGTAGAACATGACAGTAGAACAGGACACTAGAACAGGACAATAGAACAGAACATTAGAACAGGACAGTAGAACAGAAGACTAGAACAGAACGCTAGAACAGAATAGTTGAACGGGACCGGGGAACAGGACAGTAGAACAGGAAGCTAGACCAGGACAGTAGAACAGGACAGTAGAACAGAGTCTAGATTCTACAATGACAGGAGAAGATAACTGTTGTGAACCCATTCCATTTCTCTCCCCTGATATCCCAAAGGCCTGGAGCTCTGGAGTCAAGACCAGGAGCTCTGGAGTCAGACCAGGATCTCTGGAATCAGACCAGAAGCTCTGGAGTCAGACCAGGACCTCTAGAGTCAGACCAGGAGCTCTGGAGTCAGACCAGGACCTCTAGAGTCAGACCAGGAGCTCTGGAGTCAGACCAGGAGCTCTGGAGTCAGACAGTATAGCTGAGCCTGTGTCCCTCAGTCATCAGAACCTGTGTTTGTCTCCATTGGCCACGAGGAACAAGGGGCTGTGGCTTGGCCAATGGCCAAGGAAACTGCTGCATGGTCAAGTAGTTCCAGAGAAATGTGTGCTGGGCTAGCATGAGTAATCATAGGACGTAGTGGAAATGTTTGCTGTGGATACCAAAGCAATAACAAGACCTGCTTACTATTACCACGAAATGAGGCCAGAGATGCACTAAAACTCAGATCCGTAGTGCATGTTGTTCCCCGGCCTCTCTGGAAAAGGGGCACCCTGTTCCCCATCCCTAGTACTGAGGAACCCTAGCATGGAGGGGGCCCAGCATGGAGGAGTGAGGGGCCCCAGTATGGAGGGGGGGGGGGGGCCAGTATGGAGGGGGGGGGGCCCCAGTATGGAGGGGTGAGGGGCCCCAGCATGGAGGGGTGAGGGGCCCCAGTATGGAGGGGGGAGGGGCCCCAGTATGGAGGGGTGAGGGGCCCCAGCATGGAGGGGTGAGGGGCCTCAGTATGGAGGGGTGAGGGGCCCCAGCATGGAGGTATGAGGGGCCCCAGTATGGAGGGGTGAGGGGCCCCAGCATGGAGGGGTGAGGGGCCTCAGCATGGAGGGGTGAGGGGCCCCAGTATGGAGGGGTGAGGGGCCTCAGCATGGAGGGGTGAGGGGCCTCAGTATGGAGGGGTGAGGGGCCTCAGTATGGAGGGGTGAGGGGCCCCAGCATGGAGGGGTGAGGGGCCTCAGTATGGAGGGGTGAGGGGCCCCAGTATGGAGGGGTGAGGGGCCCCAGTATGGAGGGGTGAGGGGCCCCAGCGTGGAGGGCCTTAGGGGCCAGCCGGCTCAGAGCTACACCCCCTCTTATATTCCTCTATTCTGACTCCAACCGGTGGTTAATTTTGCAAATCAAATCTAAAGCGTCATATTTAAAAGATGTTCTAAGAATTTCTTTCGCTTCGTGTTGACAATGTGAATAGTTTAATCCTCATGAACTAAATACTATTCAAACCTAGCTTTCCCAGCCCCTACCCTGCCAAAGGGCTCCTTGCCAGCAGGGAAAGAGAAGAATCGGACATCGACCAATGTTAGTAGAAACATGTCAAGCTTGATTTATGTCCGCACATAACAGCTGTCCAGAGAGCTGCACACGCCCAGATAAGAGAGACGGTGGCCTAGAGAGCAAGTATGAAAGGAGAATTTATGGAACGCATCGAATAAGCAAACATAGACAGAGCAAACCTCCTCATTTGGGATACTCTGATACTTCTTGGTGCACTTTGCTGATATACAAACACGCAAACGCACACGCAAACACACAAACACACACACACACACATACACACACACGCACGCACACGCAGTGAGCTCACCTCCGGCGTACATGACGGCCAGCATGATGGAGGAGATCCAGGACACCTGGCTGGGGGTGGCGTCGAAGATCTGCTCGATCTCCTTGAAGAAGACGGTGATGGACTTGGGGAAGGCGTAGGAGAAGCCGATGGAGATGAAGGCCCCCGCCACCACCGCCCAGCCCCAGCCGCCCTCGGGTGGGGCGTACCCCGCAGCAGGACCCAGAGGGGGAGGCATGGCTGCTCACAGGGGGGAGAGGAGAAGGCGTAGGCCGGAGGTGGAGGAGTGTCTGGTCGGGCACACAGAACAGGCTGGACCCCAGAGAGACCTGGAGGGGGTCAGAGAGCCCCGTGTTAATCACTAGCTCCCGAGCTTTCAAAAAAGGGAGAAAAGAATACAACTGGATTCAGCTTTCAAAAAAGGGAGAATAGAATACATCTGGATTCAAGAAATGGAAAAGATCAGCAACAGATGACCAATCACCTAAGATCTGACCTCTCACCGGCATGAGCTCTGGGTCCATTGGGCCAGTCCTGCCCCAAACAGGGCAAGAGAAAAGAAGCCCTTGGCCAACAGCTTGGCCCGGTAGGACATGCAACCCCTACCACACAGCTTCTTGCACACACTTCCTATTCAATCAGCCACTTGAACGTGCACACACGGCTGGTATAAATGAGTTGTGTAACATGTAGAGTGATCTGGAGAGGAGTAACAGCCTGAAAACGTGTTGGATCCTATAAACAGAAGGGCATGGGACCTATGACCTCACTCCAAATAAAGAATGACTCTCCTACCTACGCTTGACTGCATATATACAGCGCTTTTCTAACCAGCGGCCACTCAAAGTGCTTTACAATATTGCCTTACATTAACCGATCAGCTTGCAGGTTTACCAGGCCTATCAAAGGTTTATGGACTGAATGGATCTGCAGTCAGTGGATCACGGCAGTTACTTTATGTGTCTTATGAGGAGTCAAAGGCAGGAGCCAACCCGGCCTATCCCTGTTTTGGCTAATCAGCAACTAGTACCAGCATTTAGGCTGTAAACTGTGCCCTTAACATCCGTGTTCTAGTCAATAATCTCTCTCCTGTAAAAGCCTGGTAGCGCGCAGAAACAGCTCAGGCATGTGACTCACATTGGGACAGTGGGCTCTGATACTGGGAATAAACAAGGAACAAGTTGATATGCTTTCTTATAATGCAAAGATGGCAACCAGCATGTTAATTGTCATCTGATGAATAGTAGTATTATCAATCAGACAGTTGTGGATTATCAGCAGCAGAGGAATCCCGTTCCCATCCATGCTAACCCCCTCACTGTAAAGGCCAAGGCTTCTCATCTCACATCGGAGGACCACAAACCCCTGTCGGACTGTTTCCCGCTGCACTCTGCTAGAGGTACAGAGTTCACAGCCTCTAATGGTCACTGGCTGCACCCACTGAGCGTGGGGAAATGAATAGTGGACATGAAAACCTACCGCGTTAAGAAGCCTCTACCTTAATAGGTTTGCACCACAACTTACTCAATCATAATTGTTGCATTCAATGGCATGAGCCAACCGCCAAGACAACGGTCTTCCTCATTCTGAACCACTCATTCTGAGGGCTGCGCTGCAGCGCTTGGCTTGTCTTCCTGTTTGGACTCATTTGAGTGTGAGAGGAACAGAGAATAATGCTGTTGTACAAGTCAGACTTTAAGCTGAATCACAGCACCACCGATTGGGGCTGTGATTGGCATTGAACATATCATTTGACTAAAGGTAACTGACTATTAAAAACCTGCTCAACTTGGGTATTATTTTTCTGAACCAACCAAAAGCAGATGAATGTGTGATGTAAGCAACGCTCTGAGGGAGTTGCCGGGCAGAAACGTGCATGTTCTATCAGGCACATGA
The DNA here is from genome assembly GCF_902167405.1 of Gadus morhua. Lineage (NCBI taxonomy): Eukaryota > Metazoa > Chordata > Actinopteri > Gadiformes > Gadidae > Gadus > Gadus morhua. Next base: position 5,953,796 of record NC_044048.1, on the reverse strand, counting down.
ACTTCCTCATTTCGTCATGTGTATTTGGAGCAAAGTATTACATCGTTACACCCACAAATTAACACACATAGCTGATTTGAGAATGAATCATCAAAGTATAACCAAAGTTTAGTGTAGGATAGCACGTTAACTAGTAATGGGGTTGTGAAGTAGTGTATGGACTGTTGAAAAAAACTTTTTATAGCTCATTTTGTTTTCTATTCTGACCGGGAGGTCATTGGATTGGTCGTTGAGTTTACACGGTGACGAACACACACATCGATATCCACCATGATGAATTCACTTTGATGTTAAATTACGTCTTGTTTGTTTCCTAATCTCAATAGATCATTCAGAGCTGTTATAATTAATATTACTCCTAAAAATAAGCCATGACATAATTAAATTTACTGAACAATATTTCTAATAATTTTTTTCTCATTATCTTATAATACCCTAGCGTCCACAGGCTACCAAACACTGTGCTGAGCTACACAACTCCAGTCCACGCAAAACGGAGCTACTCTCCCCACAGAAACCCCGGCAGAGCGCGCCCGCTGGAGTTCTGTATCGCCCTGTCGGAGAGAGGCTAATGCTTCTGGCAAGTTGTTCTGCACTTTACACCATTGGTTCCTACACCACGTCACAGCCAATTCCAGCACCAACCACTGTGTTCATGTACCCACGTAGACATATTTGAAACAAAGCTAAACTAAAGAAACAAGTTGGACAAAAGGTTTGATGCCACGGTCTATCATGCACCTGTTGGGTTTGATGGCAGCTGATACAGTGATACAGTTATACGCCTCAAAAGGTCCCTAGTCGGCCCTATAAATGTTCTCTGAATGATCATGCATTGATCCAGAGGGGCTCACCGGGAGGGGTTTGTTGTCAGCCTGATGGAGGGACATAGCGAGCAAACCAACGTGGTGCACACAGCTCTACAATCTAGACAGAAATCACCCAATTCAAACACCAGATTCTTCTTAAATAAGCTGCAGTAGCGGTAAATGGGGTTGTATGTTTCAAAATACCACAAATACGCATCTTTGTCCGACGCTGGCATCGAGTTGTAACGCAGTGGCTGAAACCGTTTGATTCCAGTTCTCGGTCGTGGCGTGCTGCCGGTCAGCTGATATTGAGGGAGCGTCCATGAGGAATCAGAGATGATGCAGATTCAAGCTTTATGACTGGTTTACAAGGAATCTTTTATTTTGCAAGCAATTCATTTTTAAGCAGACGCTTTGAATCATGGTTCAAGGACTGGAAGACGGTTTCTTTGTTGTTCAGTCACTTATGAAGCACTGCCAGGTTGTTGTTTTTTTACGAGGTTATCTTCTACTCGCTCTGATGTGAATGAGCCTGGGCCTTTATAACCTTCAGGAACTTCATGTTTTATCACTTTACGCAGATCACTGAAAATAGCCTAGATTTCTTTCTTTGAAGTCCTTGTTTCCGTGTTTGCAAAATCGCCCTATGAGCCGCTCAGTATTCTCAAAATACGGTCGTAAAGAGATAGTGAACATGGGAAACACCATCTTGAGACCAGATGACCTCCTTCTCTCAGATGGATATCAAAATATACATTTTAAATTACCTGTCTGGTTAATATATTAGCTTAGTGGCTGCCGTGAAACACAAATAGTACATGGTAGTAACTTAGGTGGGTATTGCAATATCAAATGAGTAAATGAGGTTGCTACTGGACTACTCTTCGGACTGGTTTTCCTGAAGGTTGAGAGGTTAAGGGCATGTGACACCATTAACATGTCATCGCAGATAACACACCCTTACCATGTCTCTGAGGTTTGAACCTTGTTGGAAACAATTGGTTTAATTTAAGTACACAACAGATAACATAGTCCAGTTGTTTTTACATTATATACCTTTACGTTCCTCTACAGCATTTGTTTTGCATCCATAGTGATCTACATTCATAGACCTATAATTATGGCTATCTGTAGTGATAATTCATCTCAATAGCAGTCAGCACTCCCAGCTAATGTTAACTTGCACTGCAGATGGGGAATGGACGCTGCCATTTAAGATAGAAACTTTCTGTGAAAAAGTGATAGCCTAGATTAGTTATAGAACAGGTAAACAACCTCAAAACCCAAGATCTCAAAAACATGGATGTGGGGCGGATTGATCCCAGTAGCAATACTCCAGATACTAGGTATGGTTTTTTAAAGATCGATTCTATCACAAACAGGATGGATAGCAGGGTCAGTGTCTCTTCTACGCCGTACCGATTTCATAAAGTGTAGGACCGTCTGCGCCAACCACTTGCCATTGTTGTTAACACATCTTAGTGCATGCATTGCTTGCTCCTCTGCTGTTGTCGTGTCATGTGCACTCAAACGAGGAGGGAAATGCCTCCGACACAGAGACAGATGCCTTTCAGAGAGGGAAGGAATATCCAGGTGGATTCAGGCATAGCCATAAATGTTGCAAACTTTTTTTAAACTGGACCTGATTTTTCGAGGGTCAGTGTTATCAAAACATTCTTTCAGGGAGCAGTATGGGACTGTGTTCAAGTATTCATCCAACAGAAGAAAATAAGAGATAACCTTAAATCAGCACATATGTATTTAACATGAAATATCTCATATTGTATGCAAATAATGCAGAGATGTTTATTTTACAATAATCAAAACGTTTCTCAATCAGTGGCCCCATATAGTAATTTGGTGTTAATTTCACTGTGTAGAGGTGGGAAACAAACCCAGGCCTCACTGGTGGCAGGTAGAAATGGTATTCGACCACTCACCTTACAGTGATAATTAAGTGGTCAGGAAATAGTTTTAACCTTTTGCGGATGCATTCACCTCATTAATCAAGACACATCTCTCCAACATGAAAAAACATAAAACGCTTTTGTTAATAAAGGTATCTGCATCTGTATTGATATTCTCTGGCCCTGCATTATTTGGTATGGGATTCAAACCCCTGCTTCTTCTCAGATAGGGCTTTAAATAGGTGACGTCTGCTTAATTCAGCCAGAAAGTCTAAACTCGCCCGCAAGAAATTGTAGAAGTATGATCAAGCACCCCCCATCAACCATTTCAATCCTCTCATTCTGCGTGTTAATCCTGCCTGCTCTCCCATTAATATTTTCTTTAATTCATCACAAAACAAAAGTTGATCAAAACAAGGGCGGGGCAATAAGTTACCTCAACTTTTTCAAAATAAACAATCAGAAACCGCCTACATCCTCTCTAGGTTGAACAATTGGCAGGGGGGGGGGGAGCGATACCTGGGCGAGATGGGAGCAGGGACAGGGCTCTGGAGGGGGGGTCTTAAACTACATTTGCCAGAGAGCAGGCTGGGAGGGAGGAGTTGATTGACTGTTCAACTCTTGTTGATGCTGAAGTCAACTCACCAAAAAGCTGCTTCACTAGTGGCCTCAATAGCACAGCCATGCATACTCTCCCATGCTCAGGAGCAACTCTCCTCTCGCCTCAGTAGTAAAGCCATGCATATTGTCACATGCTCACGAACAACTCTCCTCTCTTCTCTCCAGTTGCACGCCGGGCCTGCAACGCCCACAAACCTCAGGGCTAGTTTACACTAGCGGCTAGCTAACAACGCTATGTGAGCTGAGCCCGAGCCAGGCTGAGTCGGCAGCAGTTCAGCCCAATGGGACCTGACCCTGGCTTGTTTTCGTACACAGAAGGAATGTGATGACTACAGTGGTAGACACTGCTGCCGTTTCCCCTTAGTGCGTCTACTTGGATAAACCACAACACTATTAGAAAATGAACCCTTTTAACCCTTTATTTTTATGCATGTTCCTGAATGGGTTTCAGTGATTCCTCTGCCAACAGGTGGACCACAGTGGACCCTCTGTCATAATGTTGGTAGTAGTGTGTGTGATCTGGTTTATATCAATGAAGAAGCCCAACAAGTGGAAGACGGATGTTGATATCTGTTAAGCCTGCGTCCCTATTCGGAAATTAACTAATATGAAGGTTGTAGGATTCTCAAAATGCAGAGGAAATCAGTGGAAAGAAATGGTTGGTCGCATTCACTTAAACAAATGTCCACGCAAACAAATAAACCCTTCAACACAACAATGCAGCTCAAGCTGATTTGTACCACAGTGTTTGTCACAAGGTAGTGCCCCTTTAAGCATTAAGGCCTTCTAGTTAACAAAAATAAAGAACAATTGAGGAACACTTATATTAAAGCTGTATCTCTGTCCATCTCAAGGGTGACCTGGAATAAGGTGGGATTTGTGAAGGACAATTATAAATATAAAATAAAAAACTAGCTCTGCTGCGGGTTATAGATGTCATTGTATCATGCATGAAATTGTGTAGCCTACAATGCTGATCTAATATGCAATTTGCTAACTTCAACATGTCTTGCTCAGTTAAATAGCATACAGAATAATGAAGAGATGGGACATAGGCGCCCTTCCATAGATTCAGTCCAAGTCTCAACCAGGAGCTACTTGTGTATTTATTTTTTCTAAAAATCAGCGATAGTTTCCACCATTGTTCACTTATGGATACTACGTTTAGCCGTTATTTTATACAGTCTACGTGCATTACACCCACAACGGAGCGCCACTAGCCACGCGGTTTGTTGCTTTTTTCTGTTGTAGAAAGCGGGAAACACTTCTAAAAGAGATTCTAATCCGACCTTTGTGGACATTTTGTAACGTGAGACGTATCCAGGTTAATGGCGTTTCAGTTAGGCTATTGTTAGGGCAGGATTATTTGTGGGCAGGTATACACCACTAGAAATGGGACTCCTACCAGCGATCAGAACTTTAGTTCCTTGTATCACATCGCTGTTATTCTGAGTATCCTTTATCTTTCTGAGTTAAAAATGATATACATTCAAACTTGAGATGTGTGTTGTTTTAATACAGCATCAAAGCAGCAGTATGCTGCTATAAATGACACTTTTGAGTTTTGATGTCGGGGCGTTCAAGGCGGGAGGTCACAGCGTTACACTCCGCCCACCGGACCCGCCCCTCAGCGTTACACTCCGCCCACCGGGCCCGCCCCTCAGCGTTACACTCCGCCCACCGGGCCCGCCCCTCAGCGTTACACTCCGCCCACCGGGCCCGCCCCTCAGCGTTACACTCCGCCCACCGGGCCCCCCCCCTCAGCGTTACGCTCCGCCCACCGGGCCCGCCCCTCAGCGTTGGCTAATGAACCTACTCCAATCTCAACAACGATGCAACATCCAAGACTTTTCTGAACTATTTAATTATATATCCTGGTTTAAAACTTTGCTAAAACGCTAAAAATAAAGGGTTATGTAGGAAAAACGTGAAGTAGAAACGTGCGTTAGTATTGCTGACAGTATTTAATATAATACATTATGTTTTTCTACTAATAAGTACTGTGATATCGCCTAAGCCTAGTGGGCGATATGAACTAAAAATCATATCACGATTTTCCACTGCCTAGACGATATCGATGTTATATCACGATATGTGAGAAAAACTTAGATACCTACATTTAGTAGCCAAATATTAATCCTAACCATAATATACAATGATAAACAAATGATATCAACCTTGTTTTGAGATTTCTCCCTTCCTCTCTCAAATTGATAGGTGTCAAGAAATCTGAAGCATGACAAATACATAAATAAAAAATAAGATCTCCGCAAAACCACTTACCTTGTTATTAAATCTGCTTAATTTTTGACAAAATATTTAACTGATATGCTTCCACTACATCAGCCTTCTAGACCACTAAGATCCTCTGAGACCAATCTGTTAATTATCCCCAGAGTAAACACAAAACATGGGAAAGCAGGATTTAGTTACTATGCAAAAATAGCTGGAATAAACTCCCAGAGGATTTAAGACTTGCCCCAACTCTGAGCACCTTTAAAACAAGACTGAAGACTTTTATGTTTGCTATAGCTTTCTGCTAAATCTTAAATACATAGCACTTTCTAAAAAGCTTTTTTAACTTTGCCTTTATTTTCTATTTTACTAAAACGCCTTTTTAACTTTCTATTTTACCCCTTTCTTTGCATATGTTTTTCTTTTACTTATCTATTATTTTATTTTATTGTATGACAATGTTTATATGTGAAGCACTTTGAGTCTGCCTTGTGTATGAAAAGTGCTACATAAATAAAGTTGCCTTGCCTTGCCTTAATAAATACATTTGATTTGAGCATTTTACAGTCAAGGGGATGCCAACCTTTTTGAACCTGAGAGCAACTTCATGGGTACTGAGTCATATACGAAGGGCACCCGGTTTGATACACTCTTCTGAAATAACTAATTTGCAAGTAAGAGTTATTATATAATTTTTTACCATTATTTCTATTATTATTTGAAATAAATAATGATTAAAAGGGATGGATTACTATTAATACATGAGACAAAATACAATGATACATAATAATGATGGTTAAAGTGATTTATTTATTTTTATATATTAAATAATTAAGATGATTAAAGGTACTTGTAACATCCCTGATGGTTGCGATATTCCTAAATCGGCGGCATTGCAAAGTTGCATTTTCCCTGTTTCTAAATATCTAAGTGTTATTCACTATTTCAACCACAAGTATGATGCCCTAATGAATTGGCCTAAATCTTCTTATCAATTCGCAGTCCATTCGGTCGCACTGCAGCCATCCGTTACTTAATATCACCCCTCCTACATTACAAATCTGATAAAAATTCTAGATTATACCTAGGAAATATCACCATAATTGTGGACATGATTGCAAAGGTTATCAGTGTAACAGACACAACATGCAGGCCAAAGGCCCCTCCTCTCCATGGTTGTCCAGAGAATAGACTGTTGTACCCCGGCCTGGCCTCCCGGACAGGGAGGCTGCACTGTCATGGTGTACATACAGTGGCCAAAAAGCAAGGCAGACGGTGATCTCATGGCCACTGCAGTCACTGCATGCAGCGAGCCACAAAGGGACCTGCGTTAAGTTACGAGCTAGTAGAGGTCATAGGTCAGCAAACAGTCCGACCAACGGCCTCCCGCTGAGGTGCGGTCTAAAGAGCGCTCTGAAGGCTCCTCTCGTCTGTGATCAAGTGCACTGGCAGCCTTTTCATTGTCACCCCCACAATGGGACATAGCTTGCTGAAAAGCAGGACAACTCCTGAAGGAGTTATGAAAGAGGCTATTCAGGTCTACATTTACAAGTCTTTGTTTTTCTAAAGCATCAAGGCCTAGATCCGGTTTATTTGAAATCCCTAATGAATCCCTCACTCAAGCAGGTAATGTGGCCAATTATATGACAAAGACAAATTGTCAACAGAGCTTGCATGTCATTTACATGGGCTATTGAGACGACTAAATCCAAGTTCAAAGTGCAGGGGGCTTTTCTGTCATTTATTGAAAAATAAACCGGTTAAACAAATGATGATTAAATACTTCTAACGAGATGTAAATGAAACTAAGTGTTGTGTCTATAGAGTGTAACGGTGCTCTGCACCGTAGGCGGGCTGGCTGGGTGAGGGCCGGGATTAGAGCACTCATAGCACCGAAACAAGACGAGGGCCACAGGCCGGCCAGCGCTCCTTATTGGTAGAATATATAGAATGGGACTTTATTGATAGAGGGATTGGATAGGAGCGAGTTGAAAGGTTACACATTGCAACTTTAAAAACTCTACTGGACACAAAAGTACGATCTGTTTGAAGGAAGGCATAGTCCTGGGTCCTCCAGCAGAGAGAGCCCCTAGACCGGGTCTCCTAGACCAGGTCCCAGGGCCCTCTGGACCAACAGAGAGCTCCTACAACGGGTCTCCTAGGTCTAGGATTCAGGTAGACCTCCAAGACTGGGTCCCAGGGCGCCCTCATATCTTACGTTTATGTTTTGTAACGCGTTTCTGGAATTTCTTTTTATATCAGCCGATATATCGGAATATTGGATATTTAAATCACCAAATATTTGTATCGTATCGGCCTTAAAAATACTTTATCTGTCGTGCTCTAACATTTACATTTATGGCGCTTCTATCCAAACAGACAGTTGATACACACATTCCATCACCAGCGGCGTGTCAACCACGCAGGGTGAGATGCTCGTCAGGAGCAGTCATGGTGAGGTGCGTTGCTAAGTGACACCTCGACACTCTAGGAGGAGCCTGAGATCGAACTAGCAACCTATTGGTCACCAGTCAACCCGCTGTACCTCCTGATCTAAGCCAAAACCATTTCATTTAAAATCAACTGCTCTTAATAGTTTCTTAATAATATCCTGTTGCTTTTCTCTGACTGCCAGGCAGCAATCCCATCAGAAAGAGGATGCAGCAGCCCTTTGTAACTCATTGCCATTCTCACTATTCAATGATGTGAAATGAAACCTTTAAAACTTTTTACATATCACATCTCGCTATTCAATAATTTCAGAGAGAGAATTAAAAGACATTCAGCACCATGACTCATGCATAAGTGACATTATGTATTCTGACTCTTCTTAATTTCCTTTTGCATACAAGCTCAATGAGCAAAGCTTACTGCCTGATCAGACATCAGTACAAGAGACTCAAAGTGCTTCTGGAAGTTCCAGGACCCAGCAATACATTCATATATAATTAAAAAAATGTTTTATATATATCACTAATAAATATACAATAATGTATATACATATAAATGTATATATATATAGTATCTCTAATAAATAAATATATTATATATATATATATATATATATATATATATATATATATATATTTAGAAGTATTGCGTCACACCTCTTGAAGGCTGGTCTCCGTTACTTACGTGAGTTCAAGCGTCACGTGGACGAGCAGCACGTTAAACTCGGTCCGCGTTTTGAAAGTCATGAAAACCATCAAACGTCAAATCAATGGCGCTGATTGTAACAATAGACCATAGCTCGCTCGGGCTTTTTCTAATTATATGCACAAGTCAACGTAAAGCGAACCCAGCAACCCTGATCCTTGGTGGAATGTGACAGTCGACAGACAGACCACGACCACTAACGCCAGCGTGGATGGCTGATGGACCGAAGGACGGCCCAACACCTCACCCCGCTGCTCACTCAGTCCGTTTAACCATAACGTCAGCTGTCCAGCACACGTTATCGGTCCTCAATGAATTACAGCCATCGAATAACCACTAGAACTCACCGGTGATCAGCAGCTGTCTCCAGGTTTTGTGGATTAGGTCGGTCTGTGTGTGTGTCTTCCTCTCTCTGACGATGGCAGCAGCGTGCACAGCGCAGGGTACCAGACAGGCGGACACACCATGTTGTGCTCACATCACGCGCATGCGTATACCTCCACCCCCCCCCCCCCACACACACACACACACACACACACACACACACGCACACACCCCCCTCCTTGCAGAGCTGCCTCTGTGAGTAAAGGAATCTGTAGGAATTACATAGTAATAAACCACGTTGATTCTCGTCTATCCTTAAGTATATTATAACAAGACAATACAGATACAAGTTATATTACATATTTGATCTATTGTCTGACATACACACACAAACTCACACACACAGAAATACATGCATACGTTGATAGATTGATACTTAAATAATACTTTTCTAAGCCTGTCAATTAATAACCCCAAACGCACCACAAATCTCTGGTCTGGTCACGCAGGTCCATGAATGCCTAACTGGTGTAAATGCTCAGAATCTCTGGTAATGATGGTCATGATTCTCTTATTTATAATATTTATGGATTATTAATTATGTCCTGATTAAAATCTCTCTCATTAAGCTTATCATCGGCAGCAGATAGAGTGAGAACACACACGGACAGAAGGAGAGAGAGAGAGAATGTGTTTATCCTGCTGATGTCTCTTGATATCACCCACGGTTACCATCACTTCCTCTGCCCCGCAAACCATTAATCCCACCTACAAAGCACCTTACGCACTAGTCTCTCTCTGTCTGTCTCTTTCTCTTTCTCTCTCTGTCTCTGTCTCTCTCTGTGTCTCTCTCTCTCTCTCTCTCTCTCTCTCTCTCTCTCTCTCTCTCTCTCTCTCTCTCTCTCTCTCTCTCTCTCTCTCTCTCTCTCTCTCTCTCTGTCTGTCTGTTTGTCTGTCTCTCTCTCTCTACCGCTCTGTCTCTCTCTCTCCCGCTCTCTCTTTCTCTCTGATGTAAAAGCAGTTCTTACAGAATTCATTAGCACTGTGCAATGCAGGGTGCAAGACCTTCTTGGTGGCATATTGAGTTGACTATGAAGTTGCAAATGAGCTTTAGTTATGTCAGTGTGCATGTAGACGTGAGCGCGCCCACGTGTGAACATGTGTGTTTCCTGAATGTGATGTGCAGAGTCCACTCATCTCAAGGTTTTTAGGAGAGAGGGTGCAAAGATCCGGACGGAGCCACCGATCATAACTCACATGCGTGTTCTCCGTCTCTGGGGGCAGGCCGCCTGTTTGCCCACGGCCGCTGCTTTCCACATCCCTTTGCTTTCGTTCTTTTGAACTCTGACCTTCTTTAACTCCCCCCCCTTTAATAATATCTCTTGCACACACACACACACACACACACACACACACACACATGCTGTGGGAGCTCTGTTCTTTCAGGAGAGCCTTATTGATCTGTGACACTGCCAACGTCAGGCGGTACAGCGTCGTCTGGCAAACAAACCGCTGTGACCTCCACCTGGTGGTGATCAACTCTTTACCTCTGACCCACTTTCTAGCCTCCACAAGCACCTCTCTCCTGGATGTAACATCATCTCCCCAACAGCCCCCCCCCCTCCCTATCATATATAGTTTGTTCTCTCTCTCTCTTTGGCTGTAAAGGTGAAAGAATCATGGGATGCCAGCCAGCGCTCCTCTTCTGGTTCCTCTGATGTGGTCTACGTCTTATATTAAGATGGTTCCTCTCATGCGTTCTAGATAAGATGGTTCTGACCCCAGTGTGCGACTGTAGGCCTGCAGCCGGACACCTATAGCTCTCTCCCTACGGACGTGCGTATTCACCCTCCCTGTTGATAAGAGCCTCAGCTTTATTACATCTTCATTATCTCCCATTGCATTGTTGTGCCTGAAATGTAGCTCCACCCTCAAAGGATATTTCGTAATCATGGCGCTCAATCATTTCATGTTGGGCGACTAGGACAAGAGGCGGGACCACAGCAGTCCTCCTCTGCTGTGATTGGAGGAGAGGCCGTGGGTGGAGGACACCTCATATGGCTTACATTTTCCATTTGAAGGTCGTAAAACACAGAGAGAGAAGAGAAACTAGATCATAGGCTTGTATAGCCTATATATATTGACATTGGGCATTCAATGGCCAAAAGGTGCACACCAAGTCAAAGACAGCTGTATGATTTACTGTTAGATGAGTTTCAGGGTTGGTGGCATCCACCAAATTACTTAATCTGCATTATGAGCAATCTTTGTTTCCTGGGGAAAAATGTATAATAAATTAAATAAGTTGCTCTTCAGTACGTCACTCAACATATTGTTGTTCTTATGGACAGTCTTTAATTGTTTTGTTCAAACTATTAAAGTCACCTGATGTGTTGCACCAGCGAGTATTATAAGAACCAAATACTAATTTAATTTGAATGAATGGCACATAGAACAGGCCTACGTGCAGCGTACTGTTACCTCAAACGAATTTAGTAACTATAGGTCTCCATCTAGTGGAAGTAAAAAGTTATTGCGCGTTAATGTTAACGCTAATGTCTACATTGACACCAGCTGGACAGAATATGCAATGGCATGAAGGAAGCGGTTCTAAGGTAACAGTCAAATTTAAATTCAAATTTCAAAAAAGCTTTATTGGCATGAGAAACAACAAACACATTGCCAAAGCAGGGTAACAATAATGAGGTAGTAGTATAATACAACGTTCAATACAAAATATACAAACATATCAGATATTAGAATGTTGAATTCTCAATGCATAAAAAATATAATATGGGATATTATAACAATTCCAGCAACTCTAGTACCTCTAAATTCAATATACAAAGTACATACAAAGTATTTACAATGTGGAGGATGTGTGCGATAGTGAAATGATTGTGAAAAGGTGAGTCCAGGGGGATGAGTCTCTATTAGCAGCTCTGATTGGTCGGCTGCAGTGGTCACACTGGTCACGCGGTTCAGCTTGTTCAGGAAGTGTTCGGCGGACGTTTTGAATCTGAAGACAGTTCGTCGATCTCTGACCCTTACGAGTCGTCATTTGATCCATGCATTGATTTACAATATTCATACAGTGATCCGACAAGTGTATGTAGTTACATCAGTGGACAAATCCCTGAGACTCCGCGGGCTTAAGAGCCATTGGCTAGGAGGTCGAGGGGTGGGGCGATGACGTCATGGTTTGCGGTTTCAGTCGGTTTCAGGCGTACACACGAATCCAAAACGAAACCGGGTAGATTTGAAACCACCTCCGAGGGTGGTTTCAGAAGTTTGCGGTTTCGGTCAGCGGATTCGCCGGCTTCGTGTGTACGGAAGGCCGAACCGTACAAGACCTTTGCGGTTTCGCCATGAAATCGGCTTCGTGTGAACGGGGCCTCAAACATTTTCAAATAAAATTAGCTTGTATTTAATATTATATCCCTTTGGAATACTTTGTTACCTTGGTTAAAGGTTTGATTGGTTGCTGTTTAATGCTTTGATCTATTTTTTTCTAATTAAACTGAATTACATTTTCCTCTAACTTATTTGGTAGGCAAGACCCATCACATTGTGATCTATCTACTTCTTGTCTACCCATGTAAAGGTAATGATTAAAGGTGCAGCATTGTGGGGCGTCCCTAGCGGTGAGGTTGCAGATTGCCACTAGCACGCAGTATTCAGTCTTGTTAACGAGACATTTCTAATGCCTCGTTTCCACCGAGCAGTTTGGTGTGGAGCGGGACAGCTTGGTTACGATAATACTGGCCTACACTGGCCATATGTTAGGGCGGGGTTTTATGCTGATTGTTGATAGCCGCGGCAGCTACGTAAGCTACATCATAGCAGCGCCACTCAGTGTAGCCTGCTTATAAATTCAACAAATAGAAGAAACAACACATTAAACAAAGAGCAACAATGGAGTACGTACAAAAAGGACGGCAAATTTGCGCAACATTTTCTTCAATAAACAAAAGCTTCCACTGTTGTACACTAATGCCTTGCGGGTACTGTGATTGTTGTGTTTATCTCCTTGTCGCACGGTGACGATTCTGTCGACCAATCAACGGATCATGGATGGCGTGTTTAGCTCCAAGTTTTCGGCACCCTTTCAGACCGCTTGGTACCCCAACGGTGGGATACTGAAAGTAGGAGCGCCTCAGCACGCTTATTCTGGGACCCTGCCCAACTTTTGGCAATGGAACCACAAACAAAATGGATTGGGCCGCACCGAACCAAAAATGCATTGCTCGGTGGAAACGAGGCATAAGAAGTTATTTGCTCTAATGGCCTTGGGTGGAAATACTTTGCTTTTTAAGTCGTCCATTTTTCCTTGTTGTATTTTTTCCATGCTTTCCATGGCCTTTCATAGCCTGGCCTTCCCAGACCATCGTCTGGTAGGACCAGACGACCAGACGTGAGTGACAAACGTTCACTCACTCGGAGGCGGGTGTCTGTAGAAGTTTTAAAATGATTGGATCTGCCCAGTGCCACTCTGGATCTGCCATAACCAATCGTATAGCGTTTGGTCCTGACGTATGTCATGCGACGGGACCGGCTCCTTCACCACTAACGGAGCCAGCTGGATAATCAAACTTTTCCCGAACCCGTTGGGGAGAAGCGCCACAACATCATGGCCACCAACAAAACTCTTCAAAGCTTGTTCTTGCTCCGGCTTTAATTGATCGATTTTCGGCAGCGATCCCACAACAGACCGAATAGCTTCTCTCGTATCCTTCTCCATTGTCATCCTCTGACTACAACTGAAACGGGCGGGCGACCTAGACGTCATCGTTCTCAGTTCGCCACTCCCTCTGTTCGCTGATTGGACCGCCAGAAATCTGGTTTACATGGAACGCATTTACATCAAGCAGACCCAGACCTAGTACTGAAGTGAAATGAAAATTGAGCGGAAGTAGGTAGGTGGGCGGTGCCAGGCTAGGCCTTTCATATACTACGGTCGAAACAGATGGAAGAGGGAACATAATTCTACGTCATCGACTCCAACCCTCCTACACCCTTATCAAGTCAAAGAAGTGTCAAACCATCGCACACTGGTATAAGCTGATTAGCTGAATTATTTTGTGAACGCTGCGTTTCGCTGTTGCTTCTTCAGGTTCACTATTCTACACTCTTATCGGCGTCAACTTTTCTGCAATTTGGTGTCACGTACGATCCTCAAAGAACATTGTTATTGACACATGCTAATGCTAATTGTCTTGTGGATCGTGACCTCACTGGTGGTGAGTCATGGTACACAATATGGCCTGGGTAAAACACTAGACTGGTGAGTCATTGTACACACTATGACCTGGGTAAAACACTAGACTGAGGATTCATAGTACACTACACACTATGACCTGGCTTACGAAAATCATATCCCCCACTCCCTCCAAACAACAGCGATGGAGAAATAGATGCAACTGGGGGGCATTGTTATGCAAAAACCTAGAGAATGGTACACAATAAATAAAACACACTCTCTAACATACATGAAAGATAATTTTATGTGGATGAAAAACTACCAGTCAACATTGTTGCACATGACTTACACAGCGTGAATGGTCAGTGCCCAATGAACACTCTCACCTGAATTCAAGAACAAGAAGGAGAAATATTTGGTTTAAGAACATATTTTGCATTGCACTTAAAAAAACAAGGCCCCAGTCAAAGCCCAGGGAAATGACCCCACGCCCAGGTTCTAACCTGAAGTCCACTCACCTAGGAGCTGAGTGCTGCTGGGGAGGAATTATCAATACAAATCAGTGTCTGGTCCAGAACTTAGTGAACAGCCAGGAGTCAGCTGGAGCAGACCATCACGGGTTTGGGATTAGACCACCTGACCAGAGAGATGTGACACCAGCACCTCAACAAAACTCAGCCCGACATTCCTCAGGGTCAACATCACAGAAGACGGGGTCAGGCAAGGAAATATGGGAAATCTGTCACTGAGAAGACAAACGTATAGGTCTATATACACAAATATATCAAATTGACTGACATTATTTTACACTCTTGCAATTCTTTAAAGCTAGGAAATGAGAGAATAATCCAAAAGGAGGAGGTTGAGAATATCATGTGATGGCATGTTATCTGTGATGATCTCAACAACTCCTTCAACAGGGGGCTTCACATGGGACTCATCTTAAATTAGTCAGCCAGGACTTTAAGGTTTGCTCAACTTCCAGGAATCCAATGTGGGAGCCACCCCTTTCCCCCCTCCCCCTCCCCCTTCCCCCAACCCCCTCCCTCTCTGTAGGCTGTACACCACTAGCTTACCTTGCATACCTTCAGGTTGCGTCTTGTCACACGGAAACAACGTGCTGATTGGATGGATATGGGCTCTTACCTGCCAGGTAGAGCCAATGCTGCATCACTATTGGATGAGTGGGAGTGATTAAACTCCTCCCACTTCCCTATCTACTCAAAAGCATACTATTGCAGGCAGCACATTGCTAGTGGAGAAGGATGTGGGAAGCTGTGTGCTAAACTGTGGAATAACAACGCACTGTGAGGAGGACAAGGACCGGAGACATTGGACCTTTCAGGTAGGGAGAATCATTCATAACTAATAAAAACTTATGGTGAAATCTGAGGACTTCATAGTAGGGTAGGAGTGGAAGTTTGTTGAAAGAAAGCGGCCTGATCTAATGCCATTTAAAGTACAAAGATTGCGTCCAGTTAATTTATAATTGAAAAGATTCTGTCATATATGAAGCTGAACCTGATCCTGGGTTAACCAGTACATGATAAGAGTAAGCTTTCCATAGTCCAGCTGGGTTTTGCATGCTCATTTGTCTGTACTTGTTAGGGCTCGATGGAAGAGGTGGAATCCTCTGTTTATTAGAGGCCTTTCAAAATGGTAATTTTCACGGACAATAGATTGTTTGTGCTCTCTTGTCTTTGTAAAAGTTTTTTGAGAGTAGATGATTAAAAATAAAAAGTCTGCTGTTGTCGTAGTGCCGGATGCCAGCTGAAATAAGCAGCATTCCCAAACTCTTGTGCTGGTTCAGATAATGAGAGTTGGCCCAATTAGTGATCACCCTACAATAGACCACCTGCTGTATGACCGGCCAATGAGCAGGCAGTGGCTACATCAAGCCCATTGTTTAGCTGAGCTGGAGCGTGAGCAACTCTAGTGACAGTGGAAGCTTGACGAAATCATTGCATGTGTCCACTTGCCTCGGCCTTAGTGTGTGAAGAAACTACTGGCAGATGTGTGTGTGTGTGTGTCAGAGATAGTCACCAGGTAACAGATGCTGATGTCTAGCCTGCTCACCTTATTGACTTGCTGACTCACACTAGCTTGACGTGTGAAGATATTCCTGGCAGTACCCTGATAATGAGATTCTGTCTCAGCCAGAAATTGGTTCATCTTTGGTGAATAAGTTAACCAAATGCATAGTTGCATGCCAAAAAGTCAACTATTGTCTGAGGCTACTAAATAATGTTGAGTGTTTCTGTTCACCAAATGATTCTCGCCATCATCTACAGTGTTAGGATTGCGACTTCATCTTCTTGGCTTGTGTTATTTTGACACTTTCAGTTTGCAAAGTCACAAGTTTCTGCGTGTGCTGCTACTCGGGAGTAAAGAAGGGAACGGTATCGCAGACACCAAGGCGAGATGGCCTCCGTCGCTTCCTTCACCCGCAGCCAGTGGTCCTCCCAGTCGCTGAGGGTCACTGCCAAAGAGCTGTCAATCGTCTCCTCCAGGGGCAAGAACAACGCCATCGCAGAACGCTTCTCCAAGTAAGGATCTCTCTCTCCCTATCAGTGTTTCACTCCCCTTCTCTCCATTTCTCCTTGTGTCTCCATCTCCCACTGGGGCATTCTGTCTCTCTCCCCCTCTCGGTGTGGGGGTGTGGGGGTTTGTGGGTGTGTGTGTGTGTGTTCCTTGTGATGTAATTGGTCAACGGATTATGTTTTCTGTAGCTATGGAATACATTTGATCGAGTACATGGTTGACCTCAGCCGCGCCCACACCGCTGCTTACCAGCAACACTTGTGTGTGTGTGTGTGTGTGTGTGTATCCACAACACAGACCCACTAGGCTCCAGTTACTCATCTGCTCTCTTAGACTGCAGCATCAAGAGAAGTTTGTTATGCTGTCGACTACTCAGAGTATGGCAATACCACATTACCTGTAGTATTGCATTCCTTTGTTGATTAAGATACTTTAGAAAAATATGGTGCCAAACAAATTTATTTCTTCTTGTGCCTTTCCATATTCTGGCCACTAGGGGCCAATTTTCAACATCCATCACCATGGAGATAGACAAGGGGTTATTAATGAATGGTATGGAAGGTTCATACTAGCAGAACTTAATATGGCCTAACGAGGCTAAGAAGAGGAGAGGTGTGTGTGAAACACCACGTCAATACATTTCAAAGCTCAACCTGAGTAATGGTGTGTTAGCTCATGAAGGTTTTCAGATGAAACAGGCTCGTGACATGATCCTCAAAACGTATGCTTTGAATCATCCCTCTTCGAACGGCTGAATCTGGCGGAATCAAGGGTCCCACATGGACACGGGCTCTCGACTCCGTACTGACTCTGTGCTTCTTCTGGAAAGATATGATCAGAGGTCAATGCTATCTGCCTCTGATCCCTGGCTACTTCCTTCATCCTCAGATACCAGATGGCTGCAGAGGAGAGCAATGCAGAGAAGAAGAAAATGGTAAAAACGCACTCGCACGATAGAGTATACACGCGCACTATAGAGTGTACGCGCGCACTATAGAGTGTACGCGCGCACTATAGAGTGTACGCGCGCACTATAGAGGGTACGCGCGCACTATAGAGGGTACGCGCGCACTATAGTGTGTACGCGCGCACTATAGTGTGTACGCGCGCACTATAGTGTGTACGCGCGCACTATAGTGTACGCGCGCACTATAGTGTACGCGCGCACTATAGTGTACGCGCAAACTAAAGAGTGTACGCGCAAACTAAAGAGTGTACGCGCAAACTAAAGAGTGTACACGCAAACTAAAGAGTGTACGCGCAAACTAAAGAGTGTACGCGCACTATAGAGTGTACGCGCAAACTAAAGAGTATACACGCGCAAACTAAAGAGTATACACACAGAGACAGACACATAGACACAGACACTAAAGAATATTCTCTCTCTAGCTCTCCATCTCTCTATATATCTTGTACACAGAGAGACACACTAAACTTTAGTGTGTCTCTCTGTGTACACTCTTTAGTGATTAAAGAGTGTACAAAGAGAGACACACACTAAACATTAGTGTGTCTCTCTGTGTACACTCTTTAGTCACTGAAGAGAATACACAGAGAGACACACTAATGGGTGTAAACAGAGAGACACACTAAAGGGTGCACACGGAGAGACGCAGGCAGTACAAAGCCTCTCCTGTTTGCTCCCTTGCCTGCTGCGCCCGTACGGCCACATGTTGTCCTGAAGAGTTAATCCTGCTTTAGGCGGTAATCTGAAGGTAACGCAGGCGTCTTCCAACGCACAGCGCCAGCTTGGCATTGGATCCAGAGACGCGAGGAGGGAAGAGTTTCCGTAAACAGAGCATCGGTTTACCGCCGTGTCCACGAGTCAAGCAGCGGAATGATCCGGTTCTAGTGTTGGAGGGCCTGGGGCTCTCTCTTGTTGGACTGTAAGCCGCCTTACTATCCCAGGTCAAACATTTCAGGGGCATTGGTTATTTCATGGTGATTTGTGCGCTGCTCATTAAATGGCTGCTTTACAGCCAGCCTGACGTGACGAGCAGCGGTGAGGAGGGGAGAATCTGAGGGGTGGTTTGCAATTGCTATTGTCCTCTTCTCACGTTTGCCTCCTGAAAGAGACTTGTAACAAGAGTACTGTTTTGGAAACGTAGAGCAGTCTTTCTCAAATGGTGCTTTTCTTTTTAAATAAAAGTAAGTTGGAAGGTTATTTTTCGTACCTAGAAGAAATAGTTTTTTACTTGTGGTCTGCTACCTTTTTCTCATTTCCTGCCCCCCCCCCCCCCCCCCCCCCCCCCCCACGGCCCCCAACCGCCCCTTCACTGACTCTCTCTGTTTCACATTTTCTTCGAGAGCCCACCCCCTTCTCCTCTTTCACTGTGTGTGTGTGTGTGTGTGTGTGTGTGTGTGTGTGTGTGTGTGTGTGTGTGTGTGTGTGTGTGTGTGTGTGTGTGTGTGTGTGTGTGTGTGTGTGTGTGTGTGTGTGTGTGTGTGTGTGTGTGGAGGGGTGGGCCTTCGCTTCATGCTGATCTGATCACTTCTTCAGGCTCACATCTGGGACAGCTTGTAGTGCGTGCAGCCGGTGAGCGGATAGAAGCTCTCTCTCTAGCGCTGCTCCCTGACTGGACTCTGTCGGTCTTCTGCCTCCTCAGGTTTCTCTTTTGATCTTTGGTTGATTCTTTAGTAGAGAAGTGTTTGACTCTGCATTGGCTAATGTTTCTCTGGAGTCAAACTAGTGGATATTTATGTATGTATGTGTTTCTAGTAAGTTGTGTTAATTTTTTAGGTCCGTGTTGACAATGCTAGACTTCGTTCACTTTTTAAGCCTGATTGTAGCGTTTATTGGGATTGGCACAATTCCTTTGTTGGGGGAGGACTCAGAATCAAGGCGTTAAAGTTTGTATTGTTTAGTTGGTAGGTTGTCTGAGAGATTTGAAGTGTGGTTTGAAGGGTTTGTTCTAAGGGTAGGTGGGTCTGAATGGTAGAACACTGTCTCCCTTGTTGCTCTGCTGTGTCTGAACCTTCTGAGACCCCCGGTCGCTGCTAAAGGAATACTGTCACAGCAGACCTACTGCTGGACCAAGGCTAACAACATGACCCAGTGCTGGACCAAGGCTCTCAACATGACCTAGTGCTGGACTAAGGCTCTCAACATGACCTAGTGCTGGACCAAGGCGAACAACATGACCTAGTGCTGGACCAAGGCTCTCAACATGACCTAGTGCTGGACTAAGGCTCTCAACATGACCTAGTGCTGGACCAAGGCTAACAACATGACCTAGTGCTGGACCAAGGCTAACAACATGACCTAGTGCTGGACCAAGGCTAACAACATGACCTAGTGCTGGACCAAGGCTCACACCATGACCTACTGCTGGACTAAGGCTAACAGCATGACCTAGTGCTGGACTAAGGCTCTCAACATGACCTTCTGCTGGGCTAAGGCTGATAACATGACCTATTGCCGAACCCATGTGTGTTTGTTCTCCTCTAGGTGGTGGAAGCCTTGCCTCAGACACTGTGCAACGGGAATCTGAATGTCCTGAAGAAACGCTGGGAGCAACCGCAGCAGGCTAGACCCTCCAGCTCCAACAGCACCACCAGGACCACGAGGTCCTCCAGCGCCACCAGGCCCTCCAGCGCCACCAGGCCCACCAGCGCCACCAGGCCCACCAGCGCCACCAGGCTCACGAGGTCCTCCAGCGCCACCAGGCCCACCAGCGCCACCAGGCCCTCCAGCGCCACCAGGCCCACCACCACCACCACCACCAGACCCCCCAGACCCCCCAGCTCCACCAGCACCAACGGCACCACCAGACCGCCCGCCAAGCCGACATCTCTTCAGCAGCGCGCCGCCCCTACGCCGAGACCTCTAGCCCCCGCCGCCCCGCTGCTCAACACCCAGGAGGACACCCCGAACACCTCCTCCCCGCCCCCGCCCCGGGAGCCGCAGCGGGAGCCCCAGGCCGCGCCCCGGGCCGGAGAGGCGGCGGACATGGAGCGGCCGGAGGGGGGCGCCGTGGAGGTCCCCGAGGAGGAGAAGGCCAACGTGCCGCTCAGCAGCCTCAAGATGATGTTCGAGAACGGGGGAGCTGGCCAGGTAAGCCCCCCTGCTCCACGACGGGCCCTATGGGCCCTAAGAAGCGGTCCTCTGGTGGTTCTGAGGCGTAGGGGCTGGGTGGAGATCCACCCCATCTCAAACAGCAGAGTGGGTGGTGCTGCCCGGGACAGAACGCCTGCTTGTTCTTCAGGGTCTGCATGACGGCCCTCTGGCTATCATGCTATTAGTCACATGACCCGTGTTCCTCTCTCCCCCCCCCTCCCCCCCTCCCTCAGCTGACAGACGCCCGCTCTGTTCCAGCTGGAGGGGTCTGACCATTTATGGAGACGCATGTCCACATAGAGCTGTCACTCAGTGGTCACATGGGTGACACCATGACTGCTTCCCTCTGAGGACCCTTTGATGAACGCAGAAGAATTAAAACGGGGTGTTGATAGGAGGATGGCTTCAAGAGGAATGGTGGTTTGAAATGGAGAAGGTTCCTGTTCAAACCATCTCCATGGAAATCCCTGTTTTCCTGGGGCCTGGTCAGGCTGTTTTCCTGGGGCCTGGTCAGGCTGTTTTCCTGGGGCCTGGTCAGGCTGTTTGCCTGGGGCCTGTTCAGGCTGTTTGCCTTGGGCCTGGTCAGGCTGTTTCCCTCTGGCCTGGTCAGGCTGTTTCCCTCTGGCCTGGTCAGGCTGTTTTCCTGGGGCCTGGTCAGGCTGTTTTCCTCTGGCCTGGTCAGGCTGTTTTCCTCTGGCCTGGTCAGGCTGTTTTCCTGGGCCCCGGCCAGGCTGTGTTTATAATATCTGTCAATAATCGGATCATGTTCATGTTCAGAGTAGATTGCAGGATTTGGTACATTGAGAGGTTGTGGCTAACACCTCATTTGTCTGTCTTCCGGTGTCTGCTGTCTGGGGCGCAGTAGCTGTGTTACAGGATGTAATGAAGTCTTATGTGAGAAGCTTAGTGAGCAGACGAGGTAAGTGGGATCTAGAGCCAAACTTTGACTGTCGTCCAGCAGCCATCCCATCCAGGTCGTCACTATGATCCTCTGATCCGATGGGGACGGAGAACACTGGTCTGGTTCCTCACAGGAGAACACGTGGTGAAGGACCCCAGAGAAGGTGGTCCTCATGTTGCCTGAAGACCTTTCCTCAACATGCAGTTTGGTAGTTAGTTCCTGCTTCACCATTATAACTTGTTCCCCAAGATGCTTTCTTATAAAAACTTTTGGGGGGGGGGTGATCATGTGATGGCTGCAGGGTAGAGGGCCTGTCTCTAGTCCCGAGGGCCAGCGTGGTCCGGGACCTGGGGTCCCTGGTCCGTTCTCTGGTCCTGAGGGCCAGCGTGGTCCGGGACCTGGGGTCCCTGGTCTGTCCTCTGGTCCTGAGGGCCACCGTGGTCCGGGACCTGGGGTCCCTGGTCCGTTTCCTTTAAGAGGGGATGATGTCATGCAGGCGGGCTGCAGCCTCTTGACTTAAGACAGCTGATCCCCTGGCCCCTCAGGCCCCTCCCCCTGGCCCCTCAGGCCCCTCCCCCTGGCCCCTCAGGCCCCTCCTCCCGGTCTCTGCTGCCCCACACACTCCACTGCTCATCAGTCATCGTCTCCCTTTCATGTTCCTCCTCCCTTTCTTCATCCTGTTTTTTATCTATTTCCCGCTGTTTACCCTCTCCGTAACTAGTAGCAACCCCCCCCCCCATCCCTCTCCCATCTCTTATCCCATCAGTCCGGAACGAGTTGAGGCGGGGGAGTGGTCTAATGTAGTCCTCAAGGGGGGGGGGGTATAATGTAGCCCTGGGGGGGGGGGGGGGGGGTGTGTGTGTGTGTGTGTGTGTGTGTGTGTGTGTGTGTGTGTGTGTGTGTGTGTGTCGGGGGGGGGGGGGGGGGGGGGGTGGGCGGTGTCATGCAGTCATGAGGCAACGTGCCTCAAAATGAATCGAGCTGACCCTTCTTTGTCCCGCAGTACAGCAGCCCCCCCCTCCGCCAGCTGCTTCTCTTTAGACTCCAACATTTCCCAAATGCTCCCGCCCCTTCTAGTACTACACACACACACACATACACACCCACACACACCCATTCCCAGCGCTGCTCCAGTTCTCCAAAACACACACACACACAATCTTTCGGCCACACCCTCAACACCTGCTCCCAGTCAACCTCCCTCTAAAACCATCTGCACCCCACCCACCCACGGCAAGCCCCCCCCCTCCTCCTCCTGCAGGACAGCTCCACCAGGAGGTCTCAGTCCAGCTCATTACTGACTGGGACTGGTGCCTGTTCCTCCTCCCTCTCTCTCCTCGCTCTGTCCCAGTGTCTCTCTCTCTCTCCCCCTCTCTCTCTCTCTCTCCTCGCTCTGTCCAAGTGTCTCTCTCTCTCTCTCTCCCTCTCTCTCTCTCCTCGCTCTGTCCCAGTGTCTCTCTCCCTCTCCTCGCTCTGTCCCAGTGTCTCTCTCTCTCTCTCTCTCTCTCTCTCTCTCTCTCTCTCTCTCTCTCTCTCTCTCTCTCTCTCTCTCTCTCTCTCTCTCTCTCTCTCTCTCTCTCTCTCTCTCTCTCTCTCTCTCTCTCTCTCTCTCTCTCTCTCTCTCTCTCTCTCTCTCTCTCTCTCTCTCTCCTCTCCCTCCCTCTCTCTCTCCTCGCTCTGTCCCAGTGTCTCTCGCCTCGCTCTGTCCCAGTGTCTCTCTCTCTCTCTCTCTCTCTCTCCCTCCCTCTCTCTCTCCTCGCTCTGTCCCAGTGTCTCTCTCTCTCTCCTGCTGGAGCCCGGAGCTCTGGCTATTGATCTCTCTGTAGATTAACCAGATCCCTGCTTTGTCTGCTTTGGATTCCCTGAGAAGTGCCATCTTGTGCACTTGAAGCGGCCCGTCTTGTGGATCTAAGGTCTCTCCTGGCCCTTCAGAGGGGAGGTAGCTATGTGCTTGTTGTTGATTGTGTCAGTAGTGCTACAGTCGGCGCCGTCTGAAATGTATTTCCTCTGAGGTTCCCTGATTGTCTTGTGATTGTTTATCAGTGTAATCAGCTTGTTCCTACTGATCTCCCGGAGCGCTGAAGAGTGTTCTGAGGACACGGCCGTCCGCCGGCCCCCCGTCTCAGTGGCCTCTAGGGGGGAGGGAGCTGTTGCCTACATGTCAACTTGCGGTTACATTTAGTTCTTGAGGTTTGTCAGCAGTTCCTCTCTGTGAACACGGGTGTGCGTGCGTGTGTGTGTAGGTGAGATGTTGTTGCAGCGCAGGACTCTGCACTAGAGCTTTCCGGTTTAGGGGAGGAAGTTGGCTCACCGCACGTTTGTCGGGCTTTAGAAAGGAAGTGGCAGAACACTGTTGACTGTTGAGCAGTGCGCCGTTACTGACTTGTGTTTGTTGACTGGGTGTGTTGTTGGGGACAAGGGGGTTGCGGTGTTTGGGGGGGACAGGGCGGGGGAGTGTGGTGTTGGGACAGTCTGTCTGTCCAATGGTCTGGCGGTGGCTTTAAGGGTGTCTGGATTAGTGGCATTGTCTCGTCTACCCAGCCTGGCCCTGCTGTTTCTCTACATCCCTCCCCTAATGACGCGCGCGCACGCACTCCGGCACACACCCACTCCGGCACACACACAGCCCTCCTGGGGGGGGGGGGTTGATAATCCTCTCGGGCCGATCCATTCCCGTGCGGATGTAGGGGTGCTCCTCGTGGCACTGGGGGTCCGCAGCCCGTCAGTCATATCATCACTCATTGCTTCCACATGGATGTGTCCTAATTGGCCAATAAAGGGCGTCCCAGTAAGGCCATTGGGCGTCCCAGTAAGGCCATTGGGCATTGGTTCATTTTTGTTGGCCCTTTTAGCTCCACCATAGTGACCCGCAGACACACCAGTCTCTGACTGTAGACCCCCTCTCTGCCTGGAGGCCAGCCAAACCCCACGCGCTGCCCAGCTTTTCCCTTCAGAACTGATCGATTGGGGTGGGGTGGGGGGTTCTTGATATCCCATTTCTGTGTTGGGAAGGTTCTCCAGTAACATCAGGATGTATGGTAGCGATATGATACACCAGTATGGGGGAAAGGGGTTCCTGCAACCTTCAGTGGTCATCAGGTCCTGTGGCACAGTTTATTTGTTGTAGTGGCGAGCAGGAACTTAACCTCCTAACCTCCACACACACCCCCTCAGTCGGGGGGGGGGGGGGTGTGTGTGTGTGTGTGTGTGTGTGTGTGTGTGTGTGGATTAACGGGGTGGAGACTGCACCCTGCCTGTCTTTGATTCCGTGTCCCTGCTCTCTTAATTGAGCCTTTGTTTCCCCTTTTTGGAGACGTGTTTTCATCAGTCTTACGCAACTTCCTGTCTGTTTGCAAGACTGCCAGACATCTAGCCTGTGGGCATCACACTGGTGTTTCTAGCAGTGTGAATAAACGGTGTTCCTCTTTGCTCAGGTATCTAGTGAGCAGGAAGAGACGGGAGGAAATACTGCAGAAATGGACCATCTATCAGGAGGTAAGCACACACACATACTTTACACACATTTTATGAATATAAATAATTTGGTTTAAAATTACCTGAAGAAATGTATTTTCAGTTTAGACAGCATTATCTTTTTCTGCAAGGGGTGCATTCAAAATCCCACCATCATGAGCATATCATACATTGTTGGCATAACATCAAAACCAAGAACAATCAACTGTTGGAGGTATTCAGAGTGAGGAGGTGGTCCGTCTTAGTGAGTTAAAGGTGAGGAGGTGGTCCTCCTCAGTGAGTTAAAGGTGAGGAGGTTAGGAGGTGGTTGAGTTTGATGAGCCTCCAGACTCATTCAGAACTCCCAGGAAGAGTCTGGGTGATCTCAACTGTTGCTTGTTCCTTCTGTACAATTGATTCTGTATTAATGCAAGTGGTCAGTGTCGAAATGATATGACATGGAAATCCTTGACCATGTTGAAATAAATACTAAAGGGTCAGTAAAGTCTAATGTAATGTAGAGAGAGAGCAGGGTCCATGTCTCTCCCTGTGATGTAAAGAGAGAGCAGAGTCCTTGTCTCTCCCTGTGATGTAAAGAGAGAGCAGAGTCCTTGTCTCTCCCTGTGATGTAAAGAGAGAGCAGAGTCCTTGTCTCTCCCTGTGATGTAAAGAGAGAGCAGAGTCCTTGTCTCTCCCTGTGATGTAAAGAGGGAGCAGAGTCCTTGTCTCTCCGTGATGTGTGTGTAAAGTGTCTGTGATCCTGTGTAGGGCCGGACGGGGCCGAGTCCACCCCTCTGAAGGACAGGATGGCTCTCTACCAGGCTGCCGTCTCCAAGCAGGAAGCCCTGCCCACCTCCGTCAGTGTGAGTGCTCCTGTCACCACCGACCTCGACACAACGCTCCGCATGTCATTCAGTTACTTTAAGGCCCAATCCCATTTCTACCCCTTACCCCTTCCCCTTGTTTGGAAGGGGTAAGGGGAAGGGGAAGGGGTAGAAATGGGATTGGGCCTTACAGTGCAAGCCAAGAGAGCCCTGTGTTTCTACCGCGCTGAGCAGAGCCCTTTTCCCTTGTTTCAATTTGCACTAAATGGTAAACGGACTGCATTTATCTTGCGCTTTTCATACCAGTGGCCACTAAAAGCGCTCTACAATAAATCTTGCCAAACAATCACCCATAAATTGATACACCGACCGCGGTGTCGGCCACGCAGGGAGACAGCCAGCTCGTCAGGAGCAGTCAGGGGGAGGCGTCTCGCTCGGGGACCGCCTCGACACGCGCTAGGTCGGATATAGGAGGAGCCGGTGGTCTAACCAGCAACCTTCTGGTTACCAGCCAACCCGCTCTACCGCCTGAGCAACACGCAGTCCCTAACGTTCCGAAAGCACATTCACAGCCACCATCTTGGTTATACACAAGCAAACATTTTTGAATAACTAAGCTAACAGTTCTTATCCTCGGTGCGTCCCCGATTGGCTGCCGACACACTGCCTACTAAACATAACCGTCTCTTCCCTACTGGGATGAGAACCTCAAGCCACACTGTGTGTGTGTGTGTGTGTGTGTGTCGGCACGGTGGCCAGAGGTTCCTGTGTTGGTTGTTACATTGAATTGATTGCGGCACATGGCCTGCCTCCTGGTCACCTTAAACTTGACCATCTGTAACCAATCCCTTAATAGAAGCACCTGACAGCCAAACATTATGTGGCTGTGGGCAGCAAGGGAGTGATCCATCATCATACTCTGTGCCTGTGTGTCTACAGAGTGACCAGCTGGATAGCTACAGTGGAAAGCAGAAGGAGAATGTTCCCCCCCACAGTC
The DNA here is from genome assembly GCF_902167405.1 of Gadus morhua. Classification (NCBI taxonomy): domain Eukaryota; kingdom Metazoa; phylum Chordata; class Actinopteri; order Gadiformes; family Gadidae; genus Gadus; species Gadus morhua. The sequence goes on along the minus strand of NC_044048.1, from coordinate 5,926,771 downwards.
CAGACAAGGTGAGTACCTTCGCTGTGGCTACATGTTACTGGCTAGAAATAAAAGTGTTGTTCTTTGTCGCCCATGCTTTCACTAAAATGCAACGATAATTCCACAGCAAGATATTCTATGTGTACGGTATATTTTAAAATTACACAATATGTGCTCAAGGTCTAACGTCTGTGTCTTGCTCTGATCCAGGCTGACTGTCTGGTTCTGAAGGCCGTCTGGCCCTCCGTTATCCAGTAGAACACTTGAGCCACAAGCTAATGGAAATGTTTCCCTCCCAGCAGGGTCCGGACTCTGAGCCCAACAGCAGGAAGCCCTCCAACTCCTCGGACACCAACGGTAACTCCCTCTATCTGTGTGTGTGTGTGTGTGTCAGAGATTAGACCACCAGGGATGGGTCTCTACTGTAGCAGTACCAGTAGCTCCAGGCTGCTGCTGTATGGGTTCTGTTTCCAGACTTTGTTGGCGATGAGCTGAATTGGTGATCCTCCCAAGCATTGTTTAAATGGAGGCAGCCTTTTGAGTTCAGCTCTATCTTGTTTTAACATGGAGACCCCTGCTGTGAAGCTACGGCCTGGGAGGTCCCGCCTCAGGAGGCTGGGTTTCCAGGTCGCCCAGTATTTAAGTCAACATTCAGGGAACGCACAATTTCCGGTTTTGGAAACCCAGAGCGGCTCGACCGGGACAGAGCTTGTAGGCAATAGGTCATCTCTCCATCGTTTAGTTAAACAAACAACATCATAACACCCAGAAGTAACGTATTTCAAGGCTATCGTTAGTTCCTACTGTCCTGATGTTGCCATAACACTACACTTAACGTGACAATGTCTTCATTGAAATAGATTAAAAAAAATCAGCTGTCCTGAAACCAAACATCACGACAGAGCTGTGAAGTGCTTTATTCAGAGTTCTGGTTCAAGAGTTTAAAGTTGAAAAGATAATATAACTTGAAACAGGACTGGTTTGTGACCCCCATGTCTGTATCTTCCGTGTGTTTGTACAATGCCTCCCTCTAGTGTCTGGTCTTGGTCATTGCCCGCTTACATTTATTCTCTTTAAATCCACCAGGCGGCGGCAGCAGCAGCAGCACCCCGGGGTCCTCTCAGCCGAAGAGGGTGAGCACGCCCTTATGGGATTAATAAAATAAATGACTATCATATATATTATAGACTGTATGGCTGTGGAGATTCAGAGTTTCAAAAGGTGGGGGTCTTAATTCTGCTCAGAGGATCTGTTTGTTTATGGACTGCAATTCCTTTTTGTAGCAAAACTTCCGCCCCCCGGCGAGGGAGACGTGCGTCTCCTGTTCCAAGACGGTCTATCCCCTGGAGCGCCTGGTGGCCAACCAGCAGGTGTTCCACAACACCTGCTTCCGCTGCACGCACTGCAACACCAAGCTCAGGTGAGGACCCAGAGACGCAATCAGTCAGTCAAATGCGTTGCACAGTCCACTGTTAGCGTCGGCTCCGACGGGAGGTCTCACTGCGTTGTCCTCCGTCCCCCTCGGTCCAGCCTGGTGAACTACGCCTCTCTGCACAACAACGTCTACTGCAAGCCGCACTTCTGCCAGCTGTTCAAGGCCAAGGGCAACTACGACGAGGGCTTCGGCCACCGGCCGCACAAGGAGCTGTGGGGCGCCAAAGGGGAGGCCGGGGAGGGCTCAACGCAGGCCAGGACCGAGACCAGACCCAAGCCCCAGACCCCGGCTCCGGAGCTGGACAGTCCCAGCGTGGAGGACTCCCCTCTGGCCGCAGTCAACGTCCTCATGGCCACCATGGAGACCATGGCCCAGGGCTCGGCGGAGAGACCCCCGCGGCCCGCAGAGACCCGCCGCCTCAAGATCTCCTGGCCCCCGCGGGCCGAGGCAGAAGGGGAGGCTGCAGGCGGGGGGCCCGCTCTCACAGCCGTGACCCCTGCCCTTAACGGGGCCTCCGCCACCGCCAAGCAAGTCCGAGCCAAGTGGCCCCCGGAGGAGGAGCTGTCCTCCCTGTGCGCCCCCGGGGGGGAGAGCCTCGAGGCCAGCGAGCTGTCCGGCATGCACAGGAGCTCCTCCCTGAAGGAGCGCCGCCGGCCCTTCACGCTGGCCGCTCGGAGCGCTGCCCCCGACGGCCCCCCGGAGGGCCCCGCGGCCCACCCGCAGCCACGGGATCCGGGGCACCAGGGCGACGGCCTGGCGCCCTCCACCAGCATGGAGCTACAGCAGCCGCAGGCCGGCGGCCAGTCAGACGACCCGACGGCCACGCGGGACAGCTGGGTGGATGACGAGGAAGAGGAGGAGCTGCGAGGGGCTGAGGAGGAGGAGGAGGACGAGGAAGAAGAGGGGGAGCAGATGGAGGAAGAGCAGATGGAAGAAGAGGACATCCTTTTGGATGAAGAGGAAGAGGTGCCATCACTCCAGGGGAGTCCCATGGAGCCCGCCGGGCTGTCGTCCGCCGACAGCGAGCAGGGGGCCGTCGGCGACCCGGCCCCCCAGGACGCGGGCCCCTGGGACCGCGAAGAGGAGACGCCACCAGAGAAGGAGGCACTTTCTGTGGAGGAGATAATCAAACGGAACCGTCACTATGACGACGAGGAGGAAGAGGAGGATGTATGAATGCGAAGCTCTTCAGCAGTGCTCTCAGGTCCTCCTCTCCTTCATCTCATTGGACCACGTTCTGCTGCTTCACTCCAGACACTTGGTGCCTCTCTCACCGGTGTTTCTACCTTCTGACCTTCTTGAACCTTGCAAGACATTCCTAAAATATTAGCATTTCTCACTGTCGGTGACGGTTTAAGAAAAGTGTTTGTCTGATGCAAGTTGATTTTTAAATGTAAAGAAGTACATCTCATCCTTCAAGTACTTATTTTTAGATTTCAAGGTAGGCTGATGTGAGTGCTCTTGTGCTACGCTATGCACTTGTTATTACACAGAACACACCTGGGCCTCTGTAGCATGAGACGGGGAATACTAGGGTTAGAAACAATAGATGGCTCAAAGGATGTTCTTCTGCCCCCTGCCTTTCTCTCACTTTCCTACTTTTTTATGATGTGTAATGCAAGCAAATACTGCTACCATCATTGTTTTATGTGGACCAAAATATGTACTGTTCATACAAATAAAGAATTGTTATACTCAAAAGGACTGGCTATGAACAATAATTGAATCATTGTTTCAAAATGTTCCCTTTAGAGGGGACTTGGTAGACTGAGGGACGGAACAATAACCAGGTCCAGCTTCTGAATACATTTCAGAGGGACCACTGAGTCAAATCAAATAAAGCCTACAATTATTTATAAATCACATTTAATGTTTTGCTAAGATAATTCAAGCAAATGAAAAGACACATTTGACATTCTCTTTTGAAAGGTGATTATCAGACATGTTTACCTTGTTTGGGGATCAAGATGTCCGCCTTTATTGCACCAATCTAAACTTAAACGCACAATCCACACGGCCAAACTATCAGTAGCCTATAGTTACATAGGGACATTTGATATGTTATGGTTAAATGTACCTGTACAAAAGTCAATTCACAGCCTGCAGGCAGCAGCTTCTCCTGATTCAACTGACTACACACAGGAAAGGTGTTTCAAGGTATATTGTGGATAACATCTCAGAACCTCCTTCACCAGATGGGGTGTTAAAGCTAAGACACTTCATTGGTAAGCCTCATCATCACTGCATGGTTCTGTCATTTGCTAACTAGACCTTGTATCTTGCAGTCCACTAGCTTTAAAAGGCTAATTCTAAAACCTTCCTGGGAGGGAACAGAGGAATGTACTTGGTACGACACACTGTCATTGTATTGGAAAAACAATCTCAAACCTTTAGCTAGCTAGATTGATATTTACGTGTTCACTTTGGAGTTTAAGGTAAAACAGACACATGAACAAGCATCTGGAGAAGTGGTTGGTCAGCCAACTAAGTGGATAAATAGTATATTTTAGGGGAAAAGATTCAAGAGTAAAAGTAAAACATCAAAGGAAGATTGAAAAACAAGAGCATACATTAAGCATAGTAACTAACAAACGGAAATAATTTGGCATAGAAAACCAGCTCCCCTTAGAACAAAGCAAACCATCTAAAAAAGACAAACATTGGCCCAGACAGACACCTTTAACGGGGAGGCCTACAGCTCCAGCTCACTGGGGGGGCTGAGGTAAAGTGCTCATGGCTACATGCATCTCAGTATGTACGGACTCCTGCTTTGATTTCATCCAAACGCATGCAGCAAACAGCAAACGGCCCACAACATCAAATGTCAGTATCTTCAAGAATGTCCAGCAGTAAATTCAACATGTCCACTGAGAATCAAAATGTATTTTTTTTAGAAGGAATCCATTGGATAAAAACAAAAAGAAAAAGGCACACCATTGTCACTGTTCAACATGAAGGAGAGGGAGGGTGGAGGTCAGAGGACCCTGCGAGGTGGGGCACAGTGCTTTGGGTGACTAAGGCAGGGGTCGGCAACCTGGGGCTCGTCCACCCCTCTGCGGCGGCTCCATGCAGCTTGGATTCTTTTTGACATTAATAATACAAACTATTTTATTACTAACCCTTTATCTCAAAGGGAACATCTCTTATTTTGGAGATCAAGGTGATAGTGTGACACTTAAATAGCTAAATAAAGTGTTTTACTATTTTGTAAACTAAAATAAGGGTCACATCCTACACCCACACATTTCATGAATGCAACAAACGATAGGCTATTGGTTCTTTGATATGTAGTCTAACTATATGTAAAACGTTAGATGTTGTGTTGTCTTCATTTTAGGGGTTGAACAGCTTTTGAGGCTCCAGATACATCTTATTTGATGGGAGGGACCAAAAGTGTCTGGTTGCCGACCCCTGATCTAAAGGATCTCTAAATGGGACTGCCTACTGGTGCAGCTATATAATGCCAGGCAGCTCCATTACAGTTGTTTTACATAGATAAAAAAAAAGTCATATTTTAATATAAATATTTGAATAGGACCTCTTGAGTAAAATATGAGCAAATGATCTCTGCTTTAGTCTTCTCCATCTTCTTCGAAAATAACCCAACCGGCAAAGGTCATTATCAGCTATAGAGGAAAGGAGAAATGGCTGGAAAATATTAATTGTTCCTGCAGCAAAATTGCTGCATTCTTACGAATGCGCATGCCTCGCAAAGAGAGACAGAGATTGAGAGAGAAAAGCAGTGAAAGAGGGAGACAGACAGAGAGAGCGACAGACAGACAGAGAGAGACAGAGTAAGAGACACAGAGAGAGACAGAGACAGCGAGAGAAGGTTGTCCTCCTTTCTATGATAAGTGTGGCCCCCATTCTGTTTCCCTCGGGGCCGCTGGCCTCACAGAGGGTGGTGGTCCTTCAGGAGGAGGGGCCGATGAGGATGAGGAGGTGGCGGTTCTTGGTGATTGCATAGTTCTGCCGTGGGCTCGCAGCAGGTGGGCGGGCTCCAGCTGCTCAGTGGGGCCCCGTCCTGTTCTCCATGCTCCTAAATCCACAGGCTGCTGTTGTCATGGTGACCACAACAGCAAGGTCATGGACGCCATCTTCTCCCAGGTCAGCCGCTGAGGGGGTGCAGGTCCACCTTGACCTTCTCCCCGCTGCTCAGCATGCCCACAGTGGGGTAGAGGCCCCCCAGGGGGACGCCCACCTCCCGGCGGCCCATCAGCTTGCCGTTCCGAGTGAAGAACACCTGCAGGCCACAGGGGGGCGACTCTGAGTCAACACGGACCCAGCTGCTGGGTGACATGGCTCAGAGAGGTGGAGTACGCAACCAGTGAAACACACTAACACACACTGATACACAACCAGTGAAACACACTAACAAACACTGATACACAACCAGTGAAACACACTAACAAACACTGATACACAACCAGTGAAACACACTAACAAACACTGATACACAACCAGTGAAACACACTAACAAACACTGATACACAACCAGTGAAACACACTAACAAACACTGATACACAACCAGTGAAACACACTAACAAACACTGATACACAACCAGTGAAACACACTAACAAACACATACACAACCAGTGAAACACACACTGATACACAACCAGTGAAACACACTAATAAACACTGATACACAACCAGTGAAACACACTAACAAACACTGATACACAACCAGTGAAACACACTAACAAACACTGATACACAACCAGTGAAACACACTAACACACACATACACAACCAGTGAAACACACTAACAAACACTGATACACAACCAGTGAAACACACTAACAAACACTGATACACAACCAGTGAAACACACTAACAAACACTGATACACAACTAGTGAAACACACTAATAAACACATACACAACCAGTGAAACACACACTGATACACAACCAGTGAAACACACTAACAAACACTGATACACAACCAGTGAAACACACTAACAAACACTGATACACAACTAGTGAAACACACTAACAAACACTGATACACAACCAGTGAAACACACTAACAAACACTGATACACAACCAGTGAAACACACTAACAAACACATACACAACCAGTGAAACACACACTGATACACAACCAGTGAAACACACTAATAAACACTGATACACAACCAGTGAAACACACTAACAAACACTGATACACAACCAGTGAAACACACTAACAAACACTGATACACAACCAGTGAAACACACTAACACACACATACACAACCAGTGAAACACACTAACAAACACTGATACACAACCAGTGAAACACACTAACAAACACTGATACACAACCAGTGAAACACACTAACAAACACTGATACACAACTAGTGAAACACACTAACAAACACATACACAACCAGTGAAACACACACTGATACACAACCAGTGAAACACACTAACAAACACTGATACACAACCAGTGAAACACACTAACAAACACTGATACACAACTAGTGAAACACACTAACAAACACTGATACACAACCAGTGAAACACACTAACAAACACTGATACACAACCAGTGAAACACACTAACAAACACATACACAACCAGTGAAACACACACTGATACACAACCAGTGAAACACACTAATAAACACTGATACACAACCAGTGAAACACACTAACAAACACTGATACACAACCAGTGAAACACACTAACAAACACTGATACACAACCAGTGAAACACACTAACACACACATACACAACCAGTGAAACACACTAACAAACACTGATACACAACCAGTGAAACACACTAACAAACACTGATACACAACCAGTGAAACACACTAACAAACACTGATACACAACTAGTGAAACACACTAACAAACACATACACAACCAGTGAAACACACACTGATACACAACCAGTGAAACACACTAACAAACACTGATACACAACCAGTGAAACACACTAACAAACACTGATACACAACTAGTGAAACACACTAACAAACACTGATACACAACCAGTGAAACACACTAACAAACACTGATACACAACCAGTGAAACACACTAACAAACACTGATACACAACCAGTGAAACACACACTGATACAACACCAGTGAAACACACACTGATACACACAATAATAAAACACACTAACAAACATTGGCCCTGTGTTAACGGGCTAAAGGGGGCTCGTTGCATTTCCCTCCTCTGTCTCTGAACCTTCCTCTCCTAAACTGAGAGCAGAGAAATTCGGCAAAGTACTGGCATTTCAGTGGCACCAATCCCTTGTATCTGCAAAGCGCTGTATGTTCTAGACACACAGAGTAAACATGGATAACAGCCCGACGCATCAGGCAGCACTCCTCACCGCCACCTTCCTGCCTTCCTGTCCCCGCTCCATCTCCATGTCTCCTTCCTCCTCCTCCTCCTCCTCCTCCTCGCCTTCGTCGTTCAGGTACAGAACATTCTGGATGCCCTCCGGCTGTGGCTGATCCTCCAGCCGTTCCCAGTCGTCCCCATCAGCTGAGGAAATGGATGGATTTGATGAGAAAAGTGCAGCAGGCCTGGAGGGAAGCACCCACTGGTCCAGGACGCTCGGTTCTTTAGTAGGATCTAGTTGACGTCTAGAGCTCCTCTATGGAGCTCTAGGCCTCCCATGACCATGTCAAGGCTGGACTTGAATAGTTAGTAGGGCCAATTGGAATGTAATTTCTAAGATATAACATATTATACAACGGGTGGCTTAAATCCAGCGATCTGATTGGTTCCTAACTGTTGTATAATGAGCGTATACATAACTGCTATGACGCCCAATCATTTTGTGAAAGTTTGCATATCACTCCGCGCCTGGAAGTAGAAGCAGTTACAAAGTAAAAAATATGTTGAATGATGGAGAGGGTGTAAATGTTGTTACTCCGGGAGTGACCAAGGCGATGGAGAGACTAACGAAAGTTTAGGCACACGGTGAGTGAACTGCTCCATAGGATAAATTGCCGGCGAACCGCTCTAGCCGAGCCTTCTCTCGGAGGGACGCTAAAGTGTGTTGCATAGCGACCGTTGTGCATTTTGAAGGCAGCCAGGAGGGACTACTTTTTTGTATTCTTTAATAAAACAGCTACTTTGACTTTCTTGGTTTCTTTTTAAATGTAGTGTGTCTATGACTTTCGTTTTGCCATAATAGTAACCGTTGTATAAAAGCAATAGATCACTTCAGTCAGTGGTATGTGCTCATTATACCACTGTGAAGGGGGCCCCTTAACAGTGGTATAATGAGCACATACCACAGCCTGTCGTGATCTATTGCTTAAATATAATATATATCCCCATATATTTAGACATTGGGGATCAAACCAGGAACGTTTGGTCTTGGAAATGCATCCTTACAACCAAACTATTATGCCTTACATATATTTCTTTGAAAGCAAGCTACTGGCAGCAGCGATGTGGTCCGCTGAACACTTTGACCATCTAGGTTCAAATCTTGCCAGCTACTGCGAAAACATTACACGTCCGAAACCCTGAGCGCTCCACAAAACAAGCTCCAACATTGAACTAAACACAGCTAAACATCTGGCATGACAAGGTATCACTGTAGAATCTGTATCATACATTTTATTCCTTCTTCATGTTCCTTTCTGTTTTCTTTGTAATAACGTCTGTACCTCGTGGTCTACCTGCTTAAAGGATAAATCCGGTGAAAATTGGATCTGGGATATGTTTAGTATGATAACGAGTTGGAAAGTTAATTTGGGAGCAAAAAAGCGCATATAGACGCATTCTTAAGTTGGCTGATTTAAGCAGATTCTACCAAAACGCTATAAACTTGAAACGATGGGGGCATGTGTTATGGTAAAAACTAAATTGTTATTTTAAACCACTTAAAAGGCTAGAAGTAGCCCGACACTACTTTGGCAGTATAATAAGGGTAATTTGGAAAGGACATTTTATACACCCAATACCATCAGTAGACACCATCTTGTTTTTAAGACTCGATAACTAGATTGGCGAACACAGAGCTTGCGTGTTGTTGGCAAAGTCTCTGTGTTCGTCAATCTACTTATCGAGTAGAAGATAAATTAAGTCTGTTTCATTGGATTTGGAGTGGCGGGATTCTGGCAGATGGCCACCCGGGTCACTACAACCATGGTGGGCAACAGAGCGCCTGGGAAACTGCTGAGTGTCCTCCGACCGGGCTTTGGTGTGCGAGTCTCCGTTTGGTTATTCAATCCGCTGCATCCTACGCAGCACTCAATGCTCCCTGTGAAGCCCTAGCCAGGTACCGCATGGTCTGGCTCTAAACCCCTGGGCCCCTTTAAGAGAGGAGCCTCCCACCGACATGCCCCTTTAAGAGAGGAGCCTCCACGGACACGCCCCTCTAAGAGAGGAACCTCACATGGACATGCCCCTTTAAGAGAGGAACCTCCCATGGACACGCCCCCTTTAAGAGAGAAGCCTCACATCGACACGCCCCTTTAAGAGAGGAACCTATCACGGACATGTTGGCGTGAACTTGTGACCTTTACATGCAGGGCATTTAGCTGACACTTTTATCACAAGTGACTTACAATAAGTATATTTGTAACAATATATCGCTGTTGGTACTGTGAGGATGTTCATAGAACCAAGGGCGCCGCACCAACAATCGCTAGGTTATCCCATTCTCCGCATAAAACAAAGATAGCTAGGGTAAGAGGGAGGTCCTGTGAGGGAGGTCCCGACGCTTCCATCGCCCACCTCACCTTCTCCGTCCAGGATGTAGTCTCGTGGGAACATGATCCCACAGCCCATGATGTCCCCCTTGAGGCAGCGTGGGCCAAAGGCATCGCCCACCCCGCTGCCGTGGAACAGCTTCCCGTCGTCTGGAGGGAGGAGAGGGAGGAGACGGATGAGGATACCGAAGAGACGCATCACGAGAACCACGCTCAACACCGTACACATGCGTGACTTTGATAAGGTTCTAATACTTTAGTACTATAAGGAGGTTTTTTCTTTCCCTCTGGGGGGCTAGAGTCAGGGGGGCGTCATAAAAATACGGCCTGTACAGCCTGTTGAGACTGTACAGGTGATAAAGGGCTTTACAAATCAAATTGACCTCCCTCTTACCCTAGCTATCTTTGTGTACTCCACAACACTACTCGGCCAGTGGGCAAGCTGCTTGACTACTCTGTCTTCTACTTGGTAACATTAAACCTCCTCCAACAACGTATCCAAACACCAAGCACTTCAAAAACACTACTAATCAATAACCCAGCAAAAAACTCATCTAATACGGCTACAGGAAACAACTGCGAATGAAAAGAAGGATTAAAAAGAAGTGGAGCGAAAGAAAAACAGAGGTTATCCCACGAGTTTGTGCTGGTAAATATTGATGGAGTTGTCATGGGACCAGTCCAGCTCAGGATACTGTTCAAACACTCCAGCAGGCAGACACACTGCATCACCACGGCCCCATGCGGGCCCCATGCGGGCCCCTGACACAACAGCACCCAGCAGCACACAGCCCGCCGCACAGGACTGCCCTGCTAAATATAGTGCTTCAGGGGGGTGATCGGGAGGGCCGGAGAGGGGGCTATTGGGCAAGGGCCCAATGCAGGTCTGGGCCCAATGCAGGTCTTGGGCCGCTGAGGTCTGGGGCCACTCAGGCCTGGGGCCGCTGAGGTCTGGGGCCACTCAGGCCTGGGGCCGCTGAGGTCTGGGGCCACTCAGGCCTGGGGCCGCTGAGGTCTGGGGCCACTCAGGCCTGGGGCCGCTGAGGTCTGGGGCCACTCAGGCCTGGGGCCGCTGAGGTCTGGGGCCACTCAGGCCTGGGGCCGCTGAGGTCTGGGGCCACTCAGGCCTGGGGCCGCTGAGGTCTGGGGCCACTCAGGCCTGGGGCCGCTGAGGTCTGGGACCACTCAGGCCTGGGGCCGCTGCGGTCTGGGGCCACTCAGGCCTGGGGCCGCTGCGGTCTGGGGCCACTCAGGCCTGGGGCCGCTGAGGTCTGGGGCCACTCAGGCCTGGGGCCGCTGAGGTCTGGGGCTACTCAGGCCGCTGAGCCTGGGGCAGTGGGCGGAGCCCGGGGCGGTGGGCGGAGCACGTGGCGGTGAGCAGAACAAGTCTCCGACCACCAGCTGCCGATGTAGGACTACAGCCCGTCGCTGCAGAGATTGAAACACCTCCATAGAGGAATACTCACTTTTTTACTTTAGTCTGCTTAGATACTCGTTTAATTTCCATGTGTGTGCCACTATGTTCTTTCTTCTTAAAAATGAGCCATCATTATTTCCCTAAATGATAAGACTTTTAAATGGAGGAGGTTTCCTGATAAAGAAACAACCACAGGACTGGGGTTAGGGAGCTGAGGGACATGTGGATATAGGGACATGTCTGTAGATATAGGGACATGTCTCTGGATATAGATAGATAGATAGACTTTATTTGTCATTGCAGAGTCACCACCTATACAAGGAAATTGAATTGCTACATCTGAAAGTGCAGTAAAATATAAAGACATGGCATCACAAAATAAATCAACACTGTTATAATAAATACTATTGGTGAAGTGAAAGTGAAAAAGGTAAAATTGCAATTGCAATTTGTGTTTTTATACTGCAAAGCAGTGTGACAGATTAGGTAGTGTTTAATGTCCTGACAGCCCAAGGGAAGTGTCTGGATATAGGGACTTGTAGATATAGGGACGTGTCTCTGGATATAGGGACATGTCTCTGGATATAGGGACATGTCTCTCGATATAGGGACATGGGGAGATAGGGCCTATATATATATCAGTGGAGGCTTCTCCATTGAGGAGAGGGAGGAAGATCCTCCCTAACATTGTTGAGAATAAAAAATGTAGATTGCCCAGACTATTGTAATGAATTAATGCCCTTAAATATGACTACTTTATTGCCTTTGAATATATAATGTTTGTTTCCCTGGGTAAAGGGACAGCACCCCCTATCGCCTTTTGACAATTACTTCAGGGAGGAACGTCCTCCCTCCGCCTCCGTTGACTCCCATTCATTTTCCCGAAAGTACTGGCGGCCGGTGGATAACATGGGTTTCAATGTGAGAGGAGGAAAATCCTCCTCTGAGTGGGTGGGACCTTAAGGGGTCTAATTCGCGCAAAAATCTATCCGTCTGCGCTATGAACCAATAAGCAGGATCCCTGGATGTTGAGCAGTGTTGCCAGATTGGTCCAATTTCCCACCCAATTGGGCTACTTTTAACCATGTTAGGCTGGAAGAATTATCATTGGGTGGGAAATCTGCCCAATCTGGCAACGCTGTCGATAACAAACCCGGTCTGCGTTGCCGCGGTGCTCAGTCTGAGGGACGCAGAGCAAGTGAAATCTGCGATAGCGAGATCCTAAATGCACAATGGAAACATTGGAAACGGAGGACATTGTTAACGTCTTATTACAAAAAGCATTCCATTCATTCAGTTACAGTGCTAAGTTAGCGACCAAAGAAAGAGGTAGACCACTTCCCAAAATCAAGGTCACCACCAGAAGTAATGGCAACGTCAGTGTTGTGAGTGCTACATGGTTTGCTAGGTACGCATGACTTACTGGTAGCATTACAAGCAATTGTAACTGAAAATAAACATAGCTAAATAACTTCAGTCAGTGAGGGCAAAAATAGGCCCAATGATAGGCCCAGATTTTTTTATTTACTTTTACAAATCAATAGTAGGCCTGATTTGACTAATATGCTTTGCATCCTTTCCTTCTCAAATTACAGTGATGCCACTGGTGGCTTTGTATACATTTTGTTCACATAACTCCCTCCCTTCTATTTTGTAGTTCACCAAAACACCCTGAAACAACTTGAGTCTCACATTCTTATGCCACCATACACCAACAGTGCAAGCAGGCCAATGGCAACCAAGCGCGCAGTCCTTCCTCCCTCACTTTAAAAACGACCAGCCGCCACTGATAGAGATGCTCGGCCTTGGTGGACAGGTAGGGTTTACACCGTGTCGCAGTGGCTCTCGCTGGTGAGGTGGCATGGTGGTTCTGGTTCCACCAGGAGTGGGTGTTTGTTCAGAGAAGCCTCAGATAGGCCGGGCTAAGCCGCTGGCTACATGATAATTGGTCCGGTTTTGTGTCCATTTCCCCTCCGACTCTGCTCAGGCCTGATGGATTGAGCTCTACTCATGTTTTGCCGGATGATCCTGTGTTGTCGGGTCGGTTAAGAGGGATTCTTAAACTATCTGGCCTCAACGATTCCAGGTGGCAAATAATAAGGGAAGACGATAGTCAATGGGGAGCCACGCTGACTTTATGTAATGCCAACAATTCATCAAGTCATCATAAAGGGATTCATTGCAGCAGAATCAAACGTGGGCTGGGCTTTGAAGTCGAGGAGCAGCTTGTAGTGTTTAAACATTTCTGAATTTTCTCTCGCAAAAGCTAGCATAGCTAGTTCCTCTAGACCGTTGTCAGCCAGGTTCGATTGGTGACACTTCCGGATTTGAAACTCGGGAATGGGTTGCTGAGGAACGGAATCGGTAAGTGTGTGGCGTTTTCTTCCACAAACTAAACGATTGAAAAAGTTCAATGCAACTTAATCTATAGCAGCATTAGCCACTGGGAGGACGCCACATGCTCTCCGGGTCTGCTACCACCAGCGCTGACATGCAGGGTCATACTAAGGGCGGAGCCGGGGCCAGAGGGGTGCAGGGCTAATGTGGGCGGAGATGACAAGTTGTTGAGCATCTTAAGTGACCCGGCTGGCTATGAGAAACTCTGTGCATGGGACAATTTCACGGGTGTTAGTAAATCATTGAGCGGTGTGCTTCCAGTGGCCCGGGGGGAGCAGAATCAGGATGAGGACAATGGGCAAATTGCAGACAGACAAACAAACAGAAAGTAAATCTGCAATTAGTTTTGGAAGCTTCAGATATGTTTTAATAAAACAGCATACAACTTCTACCTAAGAAAACAGATTTATGTTATCTTTATCTTTACAACATGGTACATGGTATATTTAAGCAATAGATCACGACAGGCTGTGGTATGTGCTCATTATACCACTGTTAAGGGGCCCCCTTCACAGTGGTATAATGAGCACATACCACTGACTGAAGTGATTTATTGCTTTTATACAACGGTTACTATTATGGCAAAACGAAAGTCATAGACACACTACATTTTAAAAAAAAACAAGAAAGTCAAAGTAGCCGTTTTATTAAAGAATACAAAAAAGTAGTCCCTCCTGGCTGCCTTCAAAATGCACGACGGTCGCTATGCAACACACTTTAGCGTCCCTCTGAGAGAAGGCTCGGCTAGAGCGGTTCGCCGGCAATTTATCCTATGGAGCAGTTCACTCACCGTGTGCCTAAGCTTTCGTTAGTCTCTCCATCGCCTTGCTCACTCCCGGAGTAACAACATTTACATCCTCTCCATCATTCAACATATTTTTAGGCTTCAGTGAACTGCGCTATACAACTACTTTTATACTTTGTAACCGTTTCTACTTCCAGGCGCGGAGTGATATGCAAACTTTCACAAAATAATTGGGCGTCATAGCAGTTATGTATACGCTCATTATACAACAGTTAGGAACCAATCAGATCGCTGGATTTAAGCCACCCGTTTTTTATATGAACATTTTAATTATGTGCAACATTGGTCACTTTCTATTGACTTTATTTACTTATTTTGTTGACTTTTACTGTTTGTCTATTTTTTCGTTTGCACTGTACTTTATTGACTGTTGCTACTGGATACTTGAATTGGGATGAATAAATTATGTACCTGCTTACTTATGGAGTAGATTGGTGAAGGCTGTTCATTAGAGTCAGCTACATGCCATTAGGCAGTATGTGGTGGATCTGAACAAGAGCGTATGCGGCTTGGTTTGAAGAAGGCCAGGTAGGTCACATTGCTTGCAACTATGTGCAATTAACTGCTCTGCAATTAGGTAGTTGTTGCATATAGCATATGGTGCTTTGGCTAGAGTTGGGATTACACGCACGCACGCACGCACACGCACGCACACGCACACACACACACACACACACACACACACACACACACACACACACACACACACACACACACGATAATGTCATGAAAGCAGGTAGATAACAAGATACTGCCATGAAAGAACTTGGCTCAATGAATAGCGACTCAGTGCCTTTGTAGGAGGAGCTGTGTCATTGGTATGTGCCATGGGGGTAACAAAGAGTAACTTATCCCGAGCAGCCATGGGGGTGCTGCTGATAGCGGCCACCAGCTAAGTACAGTGGTCACTGAGTCGTGGTGAGGGTGAGTCATGGGATGGGGCAGTGAGCCAGATGGAGATAAGGTTAATGTAGCCTCCATGCAGTGTCAAATGTTGCCAGATTTGGCAACCCTGGCTGCAGCACGTTGCCTGATTGGGCGAGAAATCTGGCCCAATCTGGCAACACTGCCTACACGGGCAGTGGTATGGAGGCAGATGTGGAAGATGTGGAGGCATACCTTTGGCAGACATTCATGTTTCTATTCATGAACGCGAGAGAGACTGATAAAAAATATGAGGAATAAACTGGGCCAATACAGACCCACATAAATGAGTACCACAAGGTGTAACAGAAACTTTCAAAGTAAACAGACAAATGGGGGCTGTGCTGGGGCAGCGCACAGCAGCCAAGCAACACAGGCACCGCACCCAGGCCCCAGCTCCCCAGCTCCCCAGCTCTCAGGGCCCCCAGCTCTCAGGGTCCCCAGCTCTAGGGGCCCCCAGCATTCAGGGCCCCACCTCTCAGGGCCCCCAGCATTCAGGGCCCTACCTCTCAGGGCCCCCAGCATTCAGGGCCCCCAGCATTCAGGGCCCTACCTCTCAGGGCCCCCAGCATTAAGTGCCCCCAGCATTCAGGGCCCTACCTCTCAGGGCCCCCAGCATTCAGGGCCCCCAGCATTCAGGGCCTCACCTCTCAGGGCCCGACCTTTCAGGGCCCCCAGCATTCAGGGCCCCAGCTCCCAGGGTCCCCAGCTCTCAGGGCCCCAGCTCTCAGGGCCCCAGCTCCCAGGGCCCCAGCTCCAAGGGCCCCAGCTCCCAGGGCCCTAACACGTCCAGCCTGGTGCCCACTCAATACCCCGGCATCGTCCACAAACACAGCAGGGATGGCACCATCCACGTATTAGTAATAGTGGACCCTTGGCATAGCTGGACTCTGCACTGGAAAGTGGGGAGCATAAAACTTGACTCAAAACCTGACACTCGGTACAAAAACGATTGGGCTATAATATTTGTTTAAGCAGGTCAGCTCTAAGAAAGCTGAGTGGTTTTCTTAGAATGCTAGGTGTTTTCACATCTTCTAATGAAATAACAAAGACTGTAGAGACGGCTCCATTAACGATAACAACGGATGGAGCAATTACTCGAGGTCGGAGCCCCATGGTAGAATCCTTCTGACCACAGCACAACTCTTGCCTTGCCAGTGAGCTTGGTTTTCTCCAACTAGTCATGCTCAGCTAGGATATCAGCAAAGGTCCTGGGGTCTCATTTATAAAACTGTGCGTGGGATCGCTACTAAAAGTGTACATACGCCCAAAAGCCAAATTTTGCGTGCGCCAAAAAATATTCAGATTTATAAAACACTGCGTACGCACACCGTACGCAATCTTTTCTTTATAAATCACAGACTGCCTACAAGTGTGCGCAGCTGAATCAGCTTCACGTTCCGCCCTCTACACGCCCCTTTTTAACCATAAATGGTCAATGCAAATGACCTCATGAATTCGATCTGCATATAAAAGAGACTCAGATGCAAGTATTATGTCTTGTCGGAAACAATGGCAGAAGTACTGAGAAAAGCAAAAAAGTGAAATTTCACGGAGGTTGAAGTGGAGACACTTGTGGGTGAGATGGAGGCCCGAAAAGTAGTTTTGTTCGGCAGTCACGGGATTGGGATCGCCAACAACAAAAAGCAGAGTGAGTGGCAACATGTTGCCGCAGCAGTGAACTCTGTCAGTAGCAAAGAGCGCACAGTCCCAGAATTAAAAAAGAAGTGGTCTGACATAAAGTTACATATTTTTATGTAGCCTACCAATAAATCGTTATGGTCCCTAAAGACCCTCTCCCTCCGAATCCTGTCATTTGCATGGTCTGCCAGAAATATGGTGCAGCATTACCACGGCGCTCACCTCTGCATTTATAGGGTTACGGTAATAAGACTGACCGACAACACCTTGGATAATCAGTTTGTAATCACCCACGTAAAATGTTCTTGAACATAACCCCTTTTTAATGCCTGATTTGTCATGAAAAGCATCAAGAGTAACGGACAACAATTGTGATTGAGGAGTGTGGCTTGGTTTTCCACACTTGGGATTTAATTGACATTTGATTATGTGTTTACAGTGTAACATAAAAATATTAAATATTATTATTATTGACACATGTTGGACAGATGCTTTATTCCATGCAGTCGCACCGTCAGTGGACAGTATGGAGTGAAGAGATTAAATAAAGAGAATTTTTTTTTATTTCTATTCTAAGGAGATGTTTCTGGAGTTATAACTGAGAAATAACGCAGTTGACTTAAATTATTCTGATTACATAGATTTAACGCATGATACGGGTTGAAATTAAATTTATGAAGGGCGATGATAAAACATAATCGTTCTTCTCACTCTACAATTCTTCGGTCTGACTTCAGTTCACCACCACACCATCTGTGTCGCAAATTCTCCTTTTCCTCCAAACCATGCGTACGCATGGGTCAGAGTTTGCTTGGGGCTGCCCACATTTTCCCGTCAAGTTGGTTTTTTTCACAACCTTGGCGTGGAAAGTCACGTACGCCAATTTCAGCCCCGTTTTGTGCTTACGCAACGGTTATAAATGAGACCCCTGGGCAACAGGATCCTTTACCGTTGTATCTCACTAGCTCCTCCAACTACCAGGCCTCTCTTTAGCATCTCAACAGCAGCAGCGGGAAGAACCAGGCAGGGCTTATGCTGTTGGGGGGTGCTGAACCCTGGAATGGCGGTGGTGAGGGCAGGGGACAGATGCCTGCAGAGATAAACGCCACAGACCTGTCGTCACAAACAGCCAAGAACCCGAGCGATAACTTGGTGTTGGTTTGGCCCTTTTTTTTTTTTTTTTTCTGTAAGAAAGTAAAGAGGGGGGAGCAAGAGTGTGAGATACAATCACTTCCCTTGTTTAGATACTGCTGTTGTCTTGTATATCTGCTCTGGGATCCTCTGTGATGGCTATCTTCCCTTCTTTAGATACTGCTGTTGTCTTGTATATCTGCTCTGGGATCCTCTGTGATGGCTATCTTCCCTTGTTTAGATACTGCTGGTGTCTTGTATATCTGCTCTGGGATCCTCTGCCATGGCTGTCTGAGCTCAGGGCATGTCCGCATCCCTTTGAGATAGTGCCCTCAGATGATGGGCCCTAGAACAGTAAATAGCTACTTCACAGGAATACGAGGAAACACTTTTGGATTCAAACACAAAGAGGAAGACAAGTGAGGCGTCTTCTTCGACCCGTCCTATGCAGGACCCCCCCCCATGGAGTCTCAGGCCTTAGGATGGACTACAGCAGGGTTCACCCCCCCTGGAGCCTCAGGCTTTAGGGTGGACTACAGCAGGGTTCACCCCCCCTGGAGCCTCAGGCTTTAGGGTGGACTACAGCAGGGTTCACCCCCCCTGGAGCCTCAGGCTATAGGGTGGACTACAGCAGGGTTCACCCCCCCTGGAGCCTCAGGCTTTAGGGTGGACTACAGCAGGGTTCCATCCCCCTGGAGCCTCAGGCTTTAGGGTGGACTACAGCAGTCCCTATCCTGTGGCTCGGGACTCCACTTAGGACCGCCGGGTCAGCCTATGAGGTCGCAGGAAACGGAGGACTCATGCGCTTCAGACATTCATACATTTGTGATTAGAATGGGTCAGGGTACTACTAGGGTACAAACCATACTGATACCATGAGAATGAGAGGGGGGAGAGGTATGAAGGTCTCACCTGCATGGTAGGCCACCGAACCCCGACTCCAGCCTGGATGTCTGTTCTTGGGGTAGTCCTGTGTGAACAAGCAAATGGTTCCTGTTCAGACTGCGTGCAACATGATATCACAAAGGTTAACTCAGGCTATTCACTTTGAAGTAAGTAAGGCCCTTAGTGCCTGACTCCATCTCCTAACCCAGTGCTTCTCAAATGGTGGGGCGCAGGCGGGACTTACTGTCTTTTCTTTTGTTTTTTAAGTTACTTATTTTATTTGAATTTTAAATAAAAATAATACCAAGGATCAGAAGTTTACCTGAATTTTGATCTTACAAAGTCATGACAGAGGGACTTGTCTTTATTCATGCTTGAAAGATGAACACATATATATGTATTTTGGAAAGGGAATAAGCTGATGAAGCTGACAAGTGACCAATGTTTACCGTTTGAATGAAATGCAAGCCCCGGTGAATCATTTGCTTTTGTTTCTCTGTTTTGAGTTTCACACAGACTTAGCAGTCTTGCTAAATTGTCAAATTGTTACAAATTGAGTTAATAAACTGAACTTGGAAATCGTTTTAAGTTGTTGTAGATGTTATCTCTTAATTGTATTGATCTATTTTGATAATAAGGTGATTGTATGCAGAATGCTGGTGCCAGCAACTCATACAGTGGTTTTGTACAGATAAATAATAAATATTAGCAGGTTCTCAATAGTATTCAAATTCAGGTGGGGGGGGGGGTAGGGGGGGGCGAAAAAACGTCTGTCTCCTAGGGGGGTTGTGACAGAAAATAATTGAGAACCACTGTCCTAACCCTGTGCCTCACTCCATCCACTAACCCTACGCCTCACTCCATCCACTAACCCCATGCCTCACTCCATCCACTAACCCTGTGTCTCACTCCATCCACTAACCCTGTGCCTCACTCCATCCACTAACCCTGTGTCTCACTCCATCCACTAACCCTGTGCCTCACTCCATCCACTAACCCTGTGTCTCACTCCATCCACTAACCCTGTGTCTCACTCCATCCACTAACCCTGTGTCTCACTCCATCCACTAACCCTGTGCCTCACTCCATCCACTAACCCTATGCCTCACTCCATCCACTAACCCCACGCCTTACTGCATCCACTAACCCCATGCCTCACTCCATCCACTAACCCTGTGTTTCACTCCATCCACCAACCCCATGCCTCACTCCATCCACTAACCCTGTGTCTCACTCCATCCACTAACCCTGTGTTTCACTCCATCTCATAACCCTGTGCCTCACTCCATCTCCTAACCCTGTGTCTCACTCCATCCACTAACCCCACGCCTCACTCCATCCACTAACCCTGTGTCTCACTCCATCCACTTCCCTGTGTTTCACTCCATCTCCTAACCCTGTGTCTCACTCCATCTCCTAACCCCAGGCCATACTCTCCTTCCTCTTTCCAAACTGAATTCATAACATTCAACTGTGCATTCAGTTCCAATCACTTCAATGTTTAGTGTCGCTGGGGTCATGAGGATTTTCTTTCTCGCCATACCAACAGAAGTACATCCTTTGGATAAGATCGGAGGGGGACTAGGTTGCAATACCAAATATATTGATCTGGCTGCGCCTCTATTAAAGAGAACAAGGGGAATCAGGAGGAGATGGGACATGAGCACCTGCATATGGGGGGGTGTTTGTCTTACGTATGTCATCAATGTTTGTATTACTGTGTGTTTGCCATGATATCTCTAACATGAGCACGTCCATCTTAGTACATTGGTATTCATTATTTTCTTTCAAAATAATATAGGATGGGTAGTACCGTTCCCTCACGTGAACAAGTTCATTCAAAAATATTTGAAAACACTTTATTCTACTGGTGGGACGATAAAACCCTGGAACTTCTACCAGTGAATGACCCAACAGTGTCCTAGTTAGTGTCTGTGAAGGGAAACACGTGTCTTGAATCAAACTGCAGGTGCAGATGATGGAGATATGGAGATGACACACACACACACACACACACACACACACACACACACACACACACACACACACACACACACACACACACACACACACACACACACACACACACACACACACACACACACACACCAGAAGAAGACATAGTAGGAACCACCAGAAGAAGACAGAGGAATCACCAGAAGAAGACAGAGGAACCACCAGAGGAAGACAGGAGGAACCACCAGAGGAAGACAGAGGAACCACCAGAGGAAGACAGAGGAGGAACCACCAGAGGAAGACAGAGGAGGAACCACCAGAGGAAGACAGAGGAGGAACCAGAGGAAGACAGAGGAACCACCAGAGGAAGACGGAGGAACCAGAGGAAGACAGAGGAGGAACCAGAGGAAGAAAGAGGAACCACCAGAGGAAGACAGAGGAGGAACCACCAGAGGAAGACGGAGGAACCACCAGAGGAAAAAAGAGGAACCACCAGAGGAAGACGGAGGAACCAGAGGAAGACAGAGGAGGAACCAGAGGAAGAAAGAGGAACCACCAGAGGAAGACAGAGGAACCACCAGAGGAAGACAGAGGAGGAACCAGGAGACGGCGAGGAATGTGGCCACTGGTCAAAGACTCTGCTGGCTCCTCAATCTGCCAGGTTCAGATCTAGAGACCACAGATATCTGTGCATATCACTGAGGGTGGGGGCTACATGATGGAATGATTGATCAGGATGATCAGTGACTTGGGGGTGCACGCTTTAACCAGACAATATAAACTTAATTTTAAAATGAATATTGAGAGCATGTAGACCGCAGACTTGTTGATGCGATAGATGGATGGTACTGGTTAATACTGTTTTTTAGAACTCTGTACATACATTTATGTCCATCCTCTGCATTAATCAGCACAATAAAAACAGCATCTATAACCCTGCTCAACAGCTGATGCGCAATACACAAGTTACACTTGAAACTGCTTCTGCTTGACACAACACCGCAAGTGTGAGCACACCAACACACTGGCTGGAATGAGGACAAGAAGCTGCTTGATTTCATTAGCCTGCCGTTCCAAACTGGGGCAGAGTAAACAAGTGGTGAGGTAGCGAGAGGAGAATAGTGCGGGCGGAGCAGAGATTCTCGTGGAAACAGATACCCCTCACCTATCACAGCCATCTATCTCTGGCAATACACCCACCATCTAAAAATAACACTCCGACCGTGGATTACCTCAGGTCTGTGTGTGCGTGTGCGTGTGTGTGTGTTAAATGAAAGTTTGATCATGTTTGTCTGGGTGTGTATGGGGTTGGTTTGTTTGCCTAACCCCTTGTCATCAGGTTGAAGATCGCCAGCTTCCAACAGAGATTGGATCTGTGGGGGCGGAAGATTAAGACACCCTGAATGTGACGGGAACACATCTAGTGTGAATGTTAGTGTGGTGGTATGCGTGTTTAAAAAGGTGACCACATACCAAAGCGTACTAGGGTCAAAAGATCACAATTGCATGGATTTGCTTTACTTGACACAAATGGTCAGGGAACCTTGACTGTAAAAACGATGCTGAATTAACTTTAACCCAGTATACTAGAGTACAGAATACAGTCTACTAGAATCAACCGTGGCTGGTACCCCTACCACTGGAACACACTTAACACTACACCCTTTACTATACCTCATCACTTATTATTACTCATAACTTCTGTTTTAGTTTTTTACTTTAATTATTACTTACTTTATTTTATTATTATTATTATTACGATCTATGCTGTTACTTATTTTTACATATTTGTATTCACTTTATCTTGTATTGTTGCTGCTATGTGGCTTTTGAGTAATCAAGCCTAAGAATTGTACTCTTGTGTACAAAAATATGTAATAAAACTAGCACTGAGTCTGAATCACCTCTTCATTGCTGGCTGGGCTGATGTGCATTCATGTTTCTTTGTTGACAAGCTGCCAGATCAGGGGACTTGGCAAAGACATGGCCCTTTTGTTCTTTAAACAAACAGACCTGAGCAGTAATGAACAGTCACAAGTTGTTGAATCTTTCCTCATGGAAGGAAGTGGAAGAGTGACTGCTTTTCCCAGGATTCCTGTCCCACGGCAAACCATGGCAGAGGAAACCGCGAGGCCATACCCCGTAAGCGGAGCCGGAATGAAACGTAGGTCTGCACCCGTGCGTCTCTTAAGAAGATAGAATACCAGCTACGTGAGGAGCAGCACACAGGGAGAACCCAAGCGAGGGCTCTGGTTACCAACGCACTGTGAGACCCTGAGGCACGGCTGTTCCACTACCCAACCCCCCCCCCCCCCCCCCCAACGCGCTCCTGTTGCTCTGCGCTTTGAGGTGACCAGGTTAACCCCGTGCCCCCGCCACCGGGCCCCGCCTGCCCGGCTCCAGTCACCGCCACTCACCACTCCCCGCGTCTCACACCCTAGCAACCACTGTTTGTACCGGATGCACCTCAGCCAGGATACCAAGCACATGCATGCTGTGCATACGTCTAGATGTTTATCTGAGGAGGAAATTGGGTGTGGGTGGGGGTGGGGGGGGTCACAAAAGGCTCAGGAATTGCAGCAGGGTATAACAAATCTTTTATTACTCACACGACATCCCCACAACCTTGCAAAGAACTATGGTACCATAGTCCATCCTTTCATGCTTGAACATATGCATTATATGTTCTAGTTTCCAGTTCCTCAACCCTGTTTCAGTCCCCTCACCATAGATTGCTAAATTGCTAAATAAGCATTGCTAAATAAGCATTTAAACATTTATTCGAACGATACATTACAATTATCTTTATCGGTTCTCGTCAAATCCCAATTCTAAATATACCAGTCTTGGCATCAAATGCCTCACAAGGCCCATACCAACACCCTGCATCGGCCAACATAGTGAATCAATACGAGAGTTAACCCTCACATGAAAAGCAGTGAGTGTTCAAGGTGTTGCACTGCTCTGATACAACACAAACACCTCAGTGGAAGCTTCCAGAGAAAAAAAGCGATGGGAGGGAGACAGAAAGGGAGCCAGATGGAAGGGAGACAAGGGAAATAGAGAGAGCAGGAGGGACTGGACTTGTCATAGCATGGTACATGGGCTTTTGTGGTGAAGTGGAGAGCATATAGAGCTCGAGACTTTAGCCAGAAACCAAGAATCAGAGACAAAGAGCCCGAGGCAGACTGCAATGACTTGGAGGGGAGTGGAGAGCGGATGGGTTTGTGCTTGGCTCTCTGGGGCCGGGCACCACGAGAAGGGGCTTGAACACCCAAAGAACTGCTCCTGCTGTGGAGTAAACAGTCGTTAAAAGAGGCCTTCAATCTGCTGCTTCGTCACCTCTGATGGCCTTTGACTTAATGTCTTTATAATGAATCCCAGATGCAGCGTGAGGCGGAGGAAAGTTCTGGCTGAAGAGGCGGAAACGGGACTCGAGTTATCACCATTAAGAGTCTTCCTCGCCGTCTGTCCTTCTAACTTTTCGAACGCAGTCTGCGTCTTGAAGTGGTGTGTTGTATGCAAATATAGAGAATGCAGAGTGCAAAGTGCAGTGTGTGTGTGTATGTGTGTGTGTGTGTTTGTGTGTGTGAATGTGTAAATTTAAAAGTTTGACATCTTAAACTATGCGCAATTTTGCCTGCAGCAAGGTGGCAAGAGTTTGCAAGTGGATATAAAACCAATGAAAATAACAGCCATGTAAATGTGGCCGATTATTCAGCGTTTTATTCAGAAATTAGATGGACTAGATTTGTTTTTTTTGCTTTTTTTGCTTTTGAAACGCCTTGTGGATGGCCGGGGACAGTCCTGGTAAGGGTCCTAAATGATAAGACTTTTGAGGGTTTGTTTCAGTCCCAAGGTCGTCACTGATCAGTTGGCCTTACATATGAGGAGTTAACAGGCTCACCTTAATGGTACGCAAAGCATACACAAAACACGCCTGTGGACTAACAGTTCATTAGTCCTAATGTTTGATCTTCCCTCGTATAAGCATGCCATTTTCATCAAGTGTATCTACTTTTAACCTCCTCCGTGAGCTGTTTCATAGACCCCCGCTAGAGCCTTTCATCCCAGCAATAAGGAGCATCATCCATCATCTGCCCAGCGCAGAGAACCAGCCCACCTTTGGGAATGACCTAACGTCGGTTGCGATGAAGGGCTATGAAAGGCTGTTCTGTTGGTGGGCAAACAACAGCATCAGTAGGGGGAACCGCAGCACAAAAGGCCTAGAGGGTGATGCGGTGCTGTTACTGCTGCATGGTGTATACAACCACCTGGAGAAAGGCCAATGTGAAGATGGGGTTTAAGCGCCTATAGGAGCCACATCCAAGGTGTATGCTCCGTGGGGTTTGACTCCCGGTTTGACCTGGTTCACGCGCTGTGTTGATGTTCCCCAATGTTTGTACTATGCAGCTGCTTGAAGCAATGAATGATCCGTGCGATCGTCTCCGGTTTGCAACACGTTTATTTCCTCACCGTGACACCAATTGCACGTGAAGACATTCAGATAGATCCTCAGTGACATAACAACTGTAAATATGGTACTACTAGCGATCAAAAACCGTATGCCCTTACAGGGTCAAACAACAGAGGTAACCCAAATGACGTACCGTTTATACCTGTGCCCGCAATAAGGCAGCGGCACTCAGTGGTAAACACATTACAACATAAATGGAAAACAGGAAAAATGGCTCTTACAGCGGATTCTAACAGCCTCACCTGAGTGGGAGGAAACTTCTCCAATGGACACTAACCCACGGCTGATCTATGGGTCCCTTAAGTCCTCAGTTGAACGTAGCAGGTGCTTAGAGTCAATGGTCACCTCATCTTCAACACAACCATCTCCACTGACTCCTTCTGTTGTTAACCGCCCACGATCCCACCGGTGACAATCAATGGCAAGAACATCCAGAAGGTGGGGGCATATCAATAGCTGGGAGCCACCATGGGCCACTCGCTCACCTTGTAAAACCAATAGTGAAACTATTGTTTTTTCTATCTTCTCATCATTTCGACATCCACCTCAATCCCCTCAACAAGACCACTGCCACGAGCAGCAGACGATGGCGCTGGACTCCAGACCCTCAGCGACCGTCACAGCAGACATCCGCTAAAGACGGGGCGGCTTAGGTCAGGAGGTGGAGCGGGTGGCTTTGAAACCGGAAGGTTGCTAGATTGATCCCCAGCTCCTCCTCGCTGAGGAGCGATGGTTGACGCTGCCGTCGGTGTGTGTATGAACCGCTGTGAGGTGCTTTATAAAAGCGTCTGCTAAATGCCGTAAAAGATCAGACACAACATCAGACACAACACGTTCTGCACCATCATGGCCACCCCCCCTCAGGACGAAGATCACACCCATGCACAACCAAGCGTACCATACCAACTTTGGTCCCCACCTCTATCAGAGTAGTGAGAGTACAAGTTCGAACCACTTGAGTGGACCCCCACAGATCAGACTAGGACTCTCATACTGGTATGTTGTCCGTCACTGGTACTCGTACAATGAGTACCAAGTTCCCAACGGAAGGATTTGAAATGAATGTGTATGTGAGGCAGGAATGAGGCCTTCGGGAGATTTCAGCCCAGGTGAAATGTAAGTTTTGGCAGGGTTAAATGGAGCTGAATGCATACATTCCATCAGTGTTTTTTCTTTATACGATTCGTCATTTAAGTTATAAAATATTGATCGATCGATTAGTGTATTGAAGAGCCCAATACCAGAGATGTTTATCTCCAGGAAAAAGTTATAGACTAGACATGGCCCTTCTGTCTCCTGCATATTGGCAGGGCTTCCCTAGCATCTTAGCATGGGCAGATTTCATACGTGATACAGAGCAATGTATTCAAGATGTACATACAACTGCTTGCTGCACGCTTCAGGAACGGGCAAAGTTGAATCTTTAATCTTGTTTTATTATTAATAAAGCGGTTAAGTTTTGACCCTGGGAGACATTTCTGGCTGCTTTCCACAGGTCTTGGCAGTGGCTTATATTTCACATTCATAACCGTTTCAAGGCTAAACTTGCAGGGCGTACAAAATATAAAATGGTGAAAACAGTAAACAGACCTTGTGAAAGAAGCCATCTATCACCAGGCATTTCTCCTCAAAAGTGACTCCGGAATGTCCCCACAAACTAGCCCTGGAGAAGTGCCCTGATCTCACTGGGAACACTGGAGAGAGCCTTCGCCCGTCTCCAAACATATGCTTCATAGGAATGGCCTGGACCGTCTCCATCCTTGTCCGCAGTCACTCTGGCTCCCCGTCATGTGCATCGATCCCCGTTCAGTTTGTTCCTTTAGTCAATGTTGTTTTTCAAAGCAGGGCTCTTTGTTGTTTTGAATGGTGATTGTAGATCTGGGGCTGCGGTACTAATGCTGAAATGGGAGCCACATGTGCATTCTTCGGAAAAGAGACCGTGGCTCAAATTAGATGTGCTAATATTTTTCTAATTGATTTTTCCCCCATCTCAGGGAGGCACGCCCTTAAGAGAGGACAATGGCTAACGACTCTGCAGCTTTCAGGACTATTCACGCACTTGCTCCTACGAGTTTAATTTTTAATTTCAAAGCAAACTGACTGTGTGCAAAATAGGAACCATGAATCTTGAATAACCATAGCTTTGTGCCAAAAATTGAAAAGAGACTTGGCAAGACTGTTGTTGTTGTCGTAGCTTGAAGTGCCTTGACACCCTGCCTGCACAGAGTTCCTAGAAAGCTTACCCTCCTCGCCAGGCCCAAGGCGATGTAGCATTTCTCCCCGGCGTCCACGATCTCCACCTCAAAGTAGTGGCAGCGCGTGGTGAGTGGCTGGCGGGCCTGGGCCAGGCCCACGTCCATGATACTCTTCCCCTTGCCAACGTACTCCAGCAGCTGGGGACATTGGGACAGGGGGAACAGATAGTTAGACCCTCTAGGGTAATGTCTCATGCAATGTTAAAGACACATGGCACCGTTTGAAAGGAATTGGGTGCCAGTAGCTCAGGGTGACTGGTAACCAGTTTGCCAGCTCGATCCCAGGCTCCTCCCTGTGTCGAGGTTTCCCTGAGCAAGACACCCAACCCTGACTGCTCCTGACGAGCTGGCTGTTGCCCTGCGTGATTGACTCCACCGGCGGTGTGTGAATATGGGAATGAATGGTTGTAGGTCGCTTTGGCGACTGCTAAATGACCTAAATATAATGTAAATTCATTCAAAAATTGGTTAGATCACATGACATCAGTTTGATCCAATCGATAAACTGCAAACTCATTCGGCTTCACCCGTCATTAGAGGACCTACAGACAAATTGTTTCAACAAGACACCACGACGAAGACATCTCTGTTATATCCCTGCCTACTGGCTGGTTATTCTTTTGGCTTTTAATTAACACATGAAACTCCCCTTCTCCTACAATGGCTGTGTTTCAACACCAGTGATCAAACCTAATGTTGTGTCCACCCATCCAGAAACATGTCCTAGGCAAACAGGCACCCAGACAGATTGGCCATTAACAAAGCTAGTCCAAACCTCTCAGCACAGGTTGAGACTGGAGGCTGGATGAACAGGGAGCAGAGCACTAATGGGCGAGTGTCAATTGAGTAGGTGGGCAGCGTTGGAAGCAACAAATCCTTTGGGCTCAGTGAATTTTCCATGACATGTTAATGCATGTGCATGGATGTGAGAGGATGTGTGTAATGGGGGAGCATTCGGGCCCAGTTTGAAAGGCAAGAAGTACACACAAGGTGGGAGTGGACAAAACTACTTTTTTCTTCCAAAACAAAATTGTGTGTGTGTGTGTGTGTGTGTGTGTGTGTGTGTGTGTGTGTGTGTGTGTGTGTGTGTGTGTGTGTGTGTGTGTGTCTTACATCTTACTTCAAAAGACAAATAAAGCAACTTTACCAGTCCCTTGAGGTTTCATAAACCTGCTTAGTTATTCCTGATGCTTGGGGATCACTTGAGGACTATGAAAACACATTTTTAACACTAGGATGAGTTGCGATAGGATGAGTTAGTGATACCCTACACCCAGGCTCACACCCTCATGGAGCCTCATGCTCACTGCCCTATGAGTAAATGATGGATGAGTTAGTGATACCCTACACCCAGGCTCACACCCTCATGGAGCCTCATGCTCACTGCCCTATGAGTAAATGATGGATGAGTTAGTGATACCCTACACCCAGGCTCCGCCCCCTCATGGCGCCTCATCCTCACTGCCCTAAGAGTACATGATGGATTCATTGTATTGCATTCATGGTATAGTTTGTTATCCTTTTGAATTCCGAAGACTCGATCTGCAGGAGTGTTTCCGGAATCAATATTTTGCCTTACACTCTGAAGTCACTGTTGTCTGAGAGACGTCAACACAGAGACATACTGTGGAGGGCCTTGACGCTGAAGACCCTCCACAAGGGGAAAGGGGATCAGACTTTATACTGTGGAGGGCCTTGACGCTGAAGACCCTCCACAAGGGGAAAGGGGAAGTTATTGACAATTATCAAGCCCACCGACTGGCATGATTGGCCATTGCAAGTTTGCCAGCTACAAAGGAAGACCAAACCTCTCCCCTCAAGGAAGGACTGTGCCGGACTCTCTTCCAGGACCGTGGTCCGGGAAGACTTATGTTGGATTTCCACTCTCCTTGCCCTCACCATTTTCTACAAAACCACTGTTACTTTTGAAGTCACACCCTGGCTCTTGTGGTCTGTTTCAAAACCAAGTAGGCCTCGATTCAATCAAAGGGCCATTTATGGTGGAGAATGCATACATTTTGACTTGTGAGGACTTTGGACTGGAAACAAGTTAGCACAGGCCTGCTGAAGCCCCTCTACAATGGAGGGTGCTTTTACTACCCTGCTCCAGAGCCAAGCTGATCTCCAGGCCGCCCTCAGGGAGTGGTGCCAGAGAACCGCAGCCCCTGGCCAGCTGGCGAGAGCCCCCCAGGAGCCCCCCTTCAGTTTAGGACTGACTCAACTTTCTACTGAAGATGACGTAGAGGCCTTGCGAAACCCTTAGAGAGAACAACCGCCCGGGAGAAGTGGCCTGCAGCTACCCCATCTGAGTGGGGAGACCCAGAGGGTTTGTCGAGATCCGACGGCTCCGGACGCTGCTAATTATGCTACCCTCAAAGCGACCATCCTCGCCCACTATGGACAAAGTATCCACTCATAGGAGGTGCGACCCCACTCAGCCTCCCCGGGCCAAGTTGGTCAACCTTGCACGCCTGACCCAGAGTTGGTCCCCCCCGTTAATGACTGCTGATGCACCGTTGCAGAAGGGTATAGTCTCCGGATGCTTAATAGTATGCTGCCTAGACCAGCCCAAATAGTTTGGATGTGCTGGTGGAGCTGTTGGAGAACCACAAGGTGACGTTGTGGAAATGTTGTGTACCAGCAAACCTGGTAAGTCCCAAGGGCCACCCAGGTTGATTTGAGGCCCCGTCGGGGGCCTAGTAAAAAGGACTCGCCGGCCAGATGTTGAGAAGGAAGATTGTTGTTGACGAGAAGAACTTGTATCAGCCTCTTCCCTATGACAGGATTCTCCCCCTTCCAGCTGTTCTGTGGTCGGAGACCTAGAGGGATGCTCGACATAGGGAAAGAGGCCTGGGAACAGCACCACCCCACAGGTCAGTCATTGAACCTGTGGAACAGATGAAGACCTGAATGGCTATGGTCTGTTCCATCTTTTGGCACCATTTGTAGAAAGCGCAGGAGCACAGTTATATAAAAGAGGTGCCCAGGTAAGCGAATTCCTGGGCACCTGTTTTTTTATTTAAGTTTCGGGAAATATACCACATAAACCTTTTTAAGACATGCCTAGAACCTGTGCATCCCAAATTGCCAGTCCGTTAACATAACTCCTCAGATCACTGCAGAAGTCTCAATTGGTCACCAGCTTTCACCAAACCAGAGGCAGGACCTCAAAGCACTTCTGAACAGGGGGCCACATCGTTAGTCCGCCTTCGGCCACACCTCATCCCTGGGACTCATGGCAGCTCAATCAGGGAGGAGGTGAGGATGATACTGGAACTCGGATCGATGGAGGAATCTCAAGGCTTGGGCCAGCCACATTGTCATCGACCCAAAACCTGATGGTACTCTAAGGTTTTGTAACTCCAGGACGCCAACCCCATACCCCTTGTTGATGAACTGAGCGACTAGGAACGGCACCATTTATCAGCACGTATGTCCTGACCTGAGGTTATTGGAACGTTCCCCTTTACGAAACAGGCCAAGGAGAAGACAGCGTTTTCAACCC
Source organism: Gadus morhua (assembly GCF_902167405.1). Classification (NCBI taxonomy): domain Eukaryota; kingdom Metazoa; phylum Chordata; class Actinopteri; order Gadiformes; family Gadidae; genus Gadus; species Gadus morhua. The sequence goes on along the minus strand of NC_044048.1, from coordinate 5,895,279 downwards.
CAGATGTACTATACCACCACTAAGTCCTGCCCTTTGGAGTACACAGAGCGTCCCCTACAGCCCAGCGGATGATGGATGTAGTCCTGCGACCCCAACAAGAGTACGCCGGAGCCTAGCTGGATGACATCGTCATCCATAGACTGGGCCTCCCGTCTGGAGCGGTAAGAGGCTGTCAGCGGGGCCCTACGGAGAGCAGGATTGACAGCCAATCCAAATAAAAATGCAAGTTGGGGGTTGAAGAGACAGAATATCTGGGATACGTCATCGGGAGAGAGAATGTCAAGCCACAACAGAGCAAGGTGGAACATATCACAGCCTGGCCCCGTCCTACTGCTAAGAAACATTTAAAATCTTTCCGGGGTTTCGGTTTGCTATGACCAGAAATGTACACGTCAGTTTTTTTTTCCACTGCATATTTTTAACGGCTCTCGTTCTCCAAACAGACGCCTCAGAGATGGGGCTGGGGGCGGTCCTGTCACAGGTCCGCCCCCAGCAGTAAGTTATGAAACATAAGCAAATGTGCTTTATTGATGGGAAGGAATGCTGGCCCGAATGGCCAGGCATCAGCCAAGATTTGTTGGTTAGGAAGAACACCCTTGTTACTGATCCTGCTCATCTTAATTGGATAACAGTGAACAAAGATAAAATCGCAGAGTCACTTGACGGTTCCTCGACTACAGGACTTCCACTTCAGAGTGGAACAATGGTCTGGTCTATTTTAAATAAAGCCCCTGTTACTTTTGAACCTATCTAAAACCCGCCTGTTGTCTGTTTCGACAACGAAGTAGACCAATGTTCAATCAAACACTCGCACCGGATGAAATTAATTACTTTTAGGACTCAACACCTGCCTAAATTTCCAAGCTACCTCTATCTACCTTACACCAAGTCACTCAGGTCATCCAACCCACACCTGTTGGCTGTATCTTCTCCTCTTCTACCACCACTGCATAGACCCTCTGTACATATTATTTATTTTATTTGTGTTCTTACACATCTGGAACAATGTCCCCCTACCATCAGATCAACCGTCTGTTGATTGCTATATGAAACGGGTCAAAAACCAACTGTTATAGGATTGCCCGGCTGCTGAATGCTTACTTTGTTATGCGTCTCCTGTGCGCCAAGTTTGTTTGTACTTTTTAATGGATTCTCTTCGTCTGTTTTTTCCTTTGTTTTCTGTATCTTTATTGATGTAACGCACTTCGTTATCTGTAAAAAGAAAAAAGGGTTTAAGTGCTGTAGAACTAATTCTTACTTAAACCACATAACATCGTAAAAAAAATCCTAATATTGCATCTACATTTTTAATACATTTTTAGTACTGTGAGGCCCGTTCCGATCAGTCCCTGATTAGAAGCACAGGGTTCAAACTGCAGTAAGAAGGTACTAAACATGTACAAACACACATATATATATATATATATATATATATATATATATATATATATATATATATATATATATATATACATACAGGATAAACAGGCCTGGATCTCTCAAACTCAATGGTAAGCAGGAGTTCTCCATCCGTTGGCCTCCCCATTATTGGTCTGATATCATGCTTGTACCTGGAGGTTAAACGACTCCACACCTAGAATACAGATGAATGCCTATCATGGACCTAACCATATGTGGTGCTCCAGATAAACACTCATAATCCCGGGTTAGAAAACAAAACCGAGACATCTTTTGTTAACTGCTCTCCTCTTTTGTGTGGTTCCTCCTCCGCCCCCACGGTCGTGTCCAGACACCTCCCTCCTGATCACCAAGGAGGGGCGGGGGAAGCGGTTTCATTGTGAGGAGCATCACTCACCCCTTCTCTCTGCTCCCGTACCGCTGAGTAATGGAAGGGTGTGAGGGTGAAGGAGAGCGAGGGAGACGTAGCCTTGGGCTAAGCATGCCTCACTGGGATGCTGACAGACCCAGGTATCCACGCCTGTTGTTCTTCTACTAGCTGTCACCCTCCTCCTCCCCCTACCCCCCCCCCCCCCCTCATCCCCCCTTCTCAATGTCCTCCTCTACCTCCTCCTCTTTCCCCACCTCCTCCTCCTCCTCCTCCACCCCCTTCTCACAGTCCTCCTCTTCCACTTAATCCTCCCACCCCCCCCCTTCTCACTGTCCTCCCCTTCCACCTTCTCCTTCCCCCCCTTCTCACTGTCCTCCTCCTCCTCCTCCTCCTCCTCCTCCTCCTCCTCCTCCTCGTGGGGAGGCGTGTGCAGGGCCATGTTTTGTTGACCCGCTGCCGGGGCAACCGGTGTTAACGCCCAGAGAAAAAGGTCCAGTTTCCTGTCTTGCCTAATGGGGGAGCAATAGAAAGGTGAACCTTCGGAGGCTCTGATGTGGTGTTCCAGACGAGCCCGGGCCCCGTCTCCCTGCAGCGCTGCCACCGGGCCTCCCAGGTCCTTCTTAGTTTGGTGTTATTGTAAACGCCTTATTGATATAAGGCCATTAACCCTTTCAATTGAATAGCTCTTCCTGTATCGTTAACAGATCTATAAATTAATCAAATTATTTTTACTATTGGATTTTAAATTTCATAATTAAGAAAAGTCTAAATTAAAGAGTTATATAGACTGCAAAGTTTACAACAACGCATTAACCTGCTCTTTCAGATCAATTAAACCATTTACGTAAGAAACAATGATTCAAGTTATTCTGGAAATATTGGAGCCGGTTTTGGCCCGAAGACAGGAGCTTGGATTCCCTGTTCTGATGCAGCTCTCACTGGAGTGATATCAACTTTTCCGGTGGTTTTATCTGCAACTTGAGAGCAGGAAGAATTTTTGATTGACTGAAACAAATGCATAAAAAAATTCTAATGCTGCATCGAGGTAGAATGCTCTCTCTGTAGTAAACGAAAACCTGAAAGATCACGTTTGCACCAAGGCATCTACAAGAGATACTTAGGAAACATAATAAACTACACCGTTCGTGTCTTTGTTTATATAGTCAGGGAAAAACAGCACATTGGCCCTTGCTATAGTCATAAATTGCCATAAAATCATAACCAAGCAGTACAACCCAGTAATACTTATGAGTAATATTATCCCTGGTACACACCACGCACTTGCATGTGGCTTTCTTGGTGATCTCAAATATATCAGCAGAGGCCAACAGATCTTTTTGTTTAGTTCGGTTTTTTGTATTCAATACCTACACATTAGTCACACCCAACATCACAGTTTGCATGCAATATGGGAGTCTCTTGTTGTGGGGTTGTCCTTGTTCAAACTAGGGTAAGGAGTTACCCTAGTTTGGCACATTGTTGTTACAAAACAACCTGTGCCAGACATGTGCCAACACAATATGTAAACCAAAGCCTGTCATTATGACCGCAACAGCTAATACATGAGGTTAGGTTAGGTGAACCCATAGGTACAATTAAAAGACAAGTTGATATTAGGCTAGGTGCAATTAGCATGCCTTACGGCCACATCCCCTCCCGTGTCCCAACAACTCTGTATTTAAAAAGCGTCTGGAGGAACAATGGCTACCCTTTTCCCTCCATTTACAGGCGGTTGATTATGAAGAAGCTGTAAATGGCAAGCATTCTAATTACTTCAAAGATGTGCGTCAAACGGTGGCCGCAGTCCGCAACTGGCCGGCCGCAGGCCACACCTGGCCTGCCACGGACCGCACCTGGCCGGCGACAGACCGCACCTGGCCGGCCGCCCTCACCGACTGCCATCCCACAGGGAATGGGGGATTTAACTAACTATGTCTGGCCCTGATAAACGTATTCACCGGTTATATGGAAACAATTAACTTTGTCTGGCCCCTTGATAAACTATTCACCGGTTATATGGAAACAACTAACTATGTCTGGCCCCTTGATAAACCTATTCACCGGTTATATGGAAACAACTAACTATGTCTGGCCCCTTGATAAACCTATTCACTGATTATGTGGATTCAACTAGCCCAGTGCCGTATTTGCATAGTAAACACAATTAAAGAACCAGTAACAATTATAAATACTACTGTAGCAGATTAAAACCTATTGCATTCAAATAATATAAAATCCTCAGCTGTAGAAATATTACTATATTAATCAAGGCAATGTAGAAATGTCCAAAGGGCACTGATCGGTTCCCTCACCGTGATCAAGTGCTTGGTAATTGATTGTAGTAATTACACAAACAGTGTAATCAGTACTCTCATACTGATGGATTTAAGAGGTGTCTTACCCTGGTGTGTGGCTCAGCTGCTACCACTGACGTCTTTGAAAGGGTTCAAATACATTAACAAATAAATGATGACATTATCATTGAGGACCAGATTGATCCAGTGAGAGGTTGCCATTAAAAGATGTCCGGGAGTGCTAAATGTATCAAGCAGTTCAATTTGCATTATATTTTGTTGTGCAAGAATGTGCAAGCTACAACAGCTGCAGTGTTTAGGAGAAAACACTGTTTTATTTAGAAAAGTCCAGGTTGAATTATGTTGTCCACAAAGGACTGGGATGCTTATCATAGAGTATAATTGGAAAAGGAAGAACTTATGTCCATTTTAGAACAATGCCATCTCAACTCGAGAAGGCATTACAGTCCTCAAATGAAGGTACACATATTAAGGATACAAAAGAGTGCCCTGCTTAAGCTCAACATTTAGTAAAAAGTATGGTTTGGCACTCAAACTCATGATTATTCCACAAGAGTAATGTCCATTATATCTCCAACATTGTCTATGAGATAAGTATTATAACCTAGTCCTCAACACTTCAAAAATTGTGGACTAAAAAAACAGTTTGGTTATTTCTAGATACAAATGAATTTTGTCCCTCACTTCATAAGTGCTACCTCTGGAACGGACCTGAACAAAATTATTCTGTCCTCTTCAATGTGAATGAAGCCTGCAGCAGAAGATTCCCCACTAATGTGTGCTTGTGAGGCATACCTCCCAAAGCTATAGGTGATGATAGCTGCTAGCAGAGAGGATGCTTCTAAACACACAAATCTGTCAGTGGTTTCTGACAGACTCTCACTGTGACGCAGCCGTTGCCTGTGCAAGAAAACTCGGAGTCAAGGGCAACTCCAAGAACAGAGGGAACACAAATAGGAGTGCTGCGAGGGGAAACTGATGACGTGGGTCTTGCAGAAGAGCAAAAGCACGTCTCGATACTGGCGTGTACTTCGACTGTAACAGGCAAACAACTTCCAGTGGTTTCCTGTCGCGGGCGATTGCAAATTGGGTTTTTCCTTCCATCAGCCTGAGCATGGGAAGCAATTAACAAACAATTACGCAATAAACCTTCTGCCTTTAAAATATGGAGACGTCACATTTTCAAAACTAGGACTAGCTGTCAGAAGACAAACAGCTGAAGCTGAAACCTATTCCCTGTTGTTGAAACGCCAGGCCAGTTCTATCCAGCCAGCCTTCCATTCATCCTGGCGGTGTCAGTCCTTACACACATGCCTAAAGGTGAGTCACCCTGGCTTCCTCTTTCTCACGCTGCTCAGTTCCTACAGCCCAAAACAACCGGAATACTGTCCTTAGCAGGATGGGAACCCGGGCCCTTAGCGGGAAGGGGACCCGGGCCCTTAGCGGGACGGGGACCCGGGCCCTTAGCGGGACGGAGATCCGGGCCCTCAGCGGGACGGGGACCCGGGCCCTCAGCGGGACGGGGACCCGGGCCCTCAGCGGGACGGGGACCCGGGCCCTCAGCGGGACGGGGGCCCGGGCCCTCAGCGGGACGGGGGCCCGGGCCCTCAGCGGGACGGGGGCCCGGGCCCTCAGCGGGACGGGGACCAGGGCCCTCAGCGGGAAGGGGGCCCGGGCCTTAGCAGGACAGGCTGGTGGGGAGCACGTGCACGATAAAAGGCTAACTAATCATAGTTAGCGTCCTATTGATGACATGGTTCAATTGAGCTTTTCTTTGACTCATCCCTTCATTAGGGAAATAATAAGTACCAGTAAATACCAAGTTATAAATGCCAGAAATAATGCATTAGAATGACTTGAAGTGGACCTGGTCAAAGAACCAGTCAAAAGAGTCCAAACCAGGGCCTTGATGAGTCACTTGATAGCCCTTAATACCGGAGGCGACCGGTGCAGGAGTGGTGGTGAGGCTCCGAGGAGACAGTGCTTCTACCTGCTGCTTTGTACACACATGCCGAGGCGTAGGGGGGGGCGCTAAGGGGTAGGCCTGGGCCATTTGGCCTAAAAATAGAATCTCAAATTTTTCTAACCAAACCCAAATATCGATTTTAATAGATTTTGAAAAGAATTGAAAAATATATATATTTTTTTAAGTTTGGTTTTATTTGAAGAATAACAATGATAAACAAAAGCAAAATAAACAACAAACATCCCCCACTCTGCTGCGCGTCTCAGTTTAAGATGTTGGAATAAATGTGATGTGCTGCTGCTTATGGTTACCTAATACTTTAAGCAAACCCTACACTCACTTTTTTCAGTGCATGCTGCCAGGTTGATACCTAACCTTTGTTTTTTTACCAAAAAATAAATAAAATCTATATATATATACATATATATTTTTTATAATCGATTTTCTTTTAAAAAAATCGTCCTCAACCATTAATTCCAACTGCGATGAAAAAAAATCGATTAATCGCCAACCTCTACTTAGGACAGGAGCGCCCAAGAGAGACTCAAGACTCACCTGTTCAGAGTTCAGGTCCTAGACTCTGCATAGCCACCCCCCCCCCCCCCCCCCTGCTCATTGTAAGGCGTACTTAGTTATAGTACTTAGTTTTGTAGCATCTTAGCCTAGCTATCTTTGTTTGTATACAGGGAATGGGTTACCCTAGTGATTGTTCATGCTCTGCACTTGGTTCTTTGAACATCCTTACTGTACCGACAGAGATATGTTGTTTCACCTTCTTCTGACAAATGTTCTTATTGTAAATCACTTGGATAAAAGTGTCTGCTTAAATGTAAGATAGATGTGCACAGCTAGGGAGTGAGCTGGGGGAACTGATAAGAGAGAGGTGCCCTCGCCCGCCTGCCCATTCACTCATCCGCAACTGAGGGGATTAGGTTGGCAGGCAAAGCTACTGCCACGGCAACCGAATGCAGACGATCACTGAGTTGTGTTCGCTCTGAGCCGCACGTATGCAGTGGGCCAGCAGCCGTCTCACAGGCACAACACAGCCAGTCCCCCTAATCCAACCGGCTATTCAACTGAAACAGCAGTGGGTGACACGGACGTGACATGGTCCGGGGACTAGGGTGGATGAGGAACATGCAATAAAGTCTTACCGACCTCAAGCACCTGCGTGCCAAGAGTTTATTGTGAGAGGGCCTTAAAGCTTAGAAAAATTCATATTACTTTATCAACAATGCTGATAGTTCATAATTAGTAGTTTGGTTGCAGTGCGAGCTACACGTTTGTTTTATTATTTTTTTTTAATTGCCATCATATGAACTGCCATACGAACGCTTCGCGCGTGTGTCGGAAAAATCACACCCCGAGAAGTTGTAAACATTGCGGGTAGCCAGGAGGCGGGACTTCTGCACTTCAGCACCGCCCACTGCAGTCTGACGTCACACTCTTACGGAAGTATGGTTTGAGAGCAAACAAGCCGTTTCACGCACTGGATTGTTCTAGCTTAACAGACATAAATCGTGTATTCATACGTCATATAACAGTCTAAAGGGAAAAGTCTAAATAGCATGATATCACCCCTTTAATAGAGATTGATTGACATCAAACATCTAGATTGCCGCTGAAAATAAACGTATGATCAAATAAAAAAAGAAAAGACAGTATTTATATTTAAAACCTTAATCATTATAATAGTATTATAATAGTCAGCCCGGGGCCCCAGTCACGGCCGTGGGTGACGCCCAGGGGGAGCTGACCTGGGGGTCCTCCAGCAGCCTCAAGAAGGAGGGTCCCTGGGATGAACAAAGACCACAGTTCAAAGGTATTACATTCAAAGGTATTAAGAATCGCATTGGCCATGCACTTCTTGGCAGTATTGGGCATAGTCTACCGGGAGGGGCCATTCAGTCCCGCCCTCAGGGGCCAGGTATGGAGAGGGTCTGCTGCTGGTTTAAGGAAGGTTGAGCAATAGCGGCGCCCGCAACTCAAACTCTAGGGCTTCATAACGTGTGAACCAATGGTCCACTTCACAGAAGCTACGTCCATATATTTTCACACTCCATCATCCTGTTCTAAAACTACCGTCTTAACATGCATCATAAACAAAGGCAAGAGCTAATTAGTCAGGTTAAAACATCAGTTCCCATGCAGGTGACCCAATGCAACCAAATTCTCTTTCCCATTCAAAAGGTTTTTACATAGTGGCTGATCAAACTAGAGCCGTCCCTAGGCTAGCATCACCGCCGGTGTGTCCCATAGTCAAAGCTCTAACCCTGGATTGAGACACCAGTGCAACTCTTTCAGAACAAACTGAGCCACCGAAGGCAGAGGAATTGAATTAAAACTCCATTTACGTTATGTATGAATATGTGCAGTATGAGATGAGATCAGTATTCATAGCCTTGAGGAAATTGGCCTTCAGAAGTCAAACGACGATGACAAGATGAAACCATGGCATTCATTGGGAAGGTTCTTGAGCCAAGAGTGAAGACGAGGCTTTACCAGAGGTGCATCCACCCACTGACATAAAAACCTTGAGAGGATTCTGAGACATGCAATACACTTGTTTGGAGGATCACCAATATTTTAATTCTAAAGGCAAACATGATAACTATGGACTAAAACTAAAAAGGGCGGACCCAGATGCATCACAGTCGTAAGTTATCCAAACCATTGAGGCCGCGTCGGCCTAGAATGTGATGGAGAACATCTGGATGGGAAGGATGAGAGCTGGGATCTGATGGCCACTGATCTCAACAGTGTGGCTGCCGCCTGCAGTGTCAACTGTTGAGGAAAGCAAAGCCATAGCTCAGACAAGTCCCTACCGTGGTGCTCAAACCCTAAGCTCAAACAAGTCCCTACCGTGGTGCTCAAAGCCATAGCTCAAACAAGTCACTACCGTGGTGCTCAAACCCTTAGCTCAAACAAGTCACTACCGTGGTGCTCAAACCCTTAGCTCAAACAAGTCACTACCGTGGTGCTCAAACCCTTAGCTCAAACAAGTCACTACCGTGGTGCTCAAACCCTTAGCTCAAACAAGTCATTACCATGTGCTCAAACCCTTAGCTCAAACAAGTCACTACCGTGGTGCTCAAACCCTTAGCTCAAACAAGTCACTACCGTGGTGCTCAAACCCTTAGCTCAAACAAGTCATTACCATGTGCTCAAACCCTTAGCTCAAACAAGTCACTACCGTGGTGCTCAAACCCTTAGCTCAAACAAGTCATTACCATGTGCTCAAACCCTTAGCTCAAACAAGTCACTACCGTGGTGCTCAAACCCTTAGCTCAAACAAGTCATTACCATGTGCTCAAACCCTTAGCTCAAACAAGTCACTACCGTGGTGCTCAAACCCTTAGCTCAAACAAGTCACTACCGTGGTGCTCAAACCCTTAGCTCAAACAAGTCATTACCATGTGCTCAAACCCTTAGCTCAAACAAGTCACTACCGTGGTGCTCAAACCCTTAGCTCAAACAAGTCACTACCATTGTGCTCAATGCATTCCACGGCTTTGACACATCCACATAAAAAGCATACCAGTCTGAAAAGTATTTTATCTTGCGGCAATCTTGCCCTCTCCTTATTTCTTTTTCGTCAAACCACCAATAAAGACTTTCATCAGGAACGGTTATTATCCATACTCAGCGAATAGCAACACATAAAAAGATCTCAATGTTTGGCCCGAACACTCCAATCTAATTTTGTTAGGTGAAAACAGGGAGTAGACCTCCATGGCAACGGATGTATACATCCACAACTCCGGGAAGACCTCAAGCCTCAGGTGAGAGCTCCATATGAAAGTGTGTGTGTGTGTGTGTGTGTGTGTGTGTGTGTGTGTGTGTGTGTGTGTGTGTGTGTGTGTGTGTGTGTGTGTGTGTGTGTGTGTGTGTGTGTGTGTGTGTGTGTGTGTGTGTGTGTGTGTAGCAGAAAGAAGAGCAGAGAAGAGGAGAGAGAGGAGAGGAGAAGAGATGACAGAGAGAGGACAGAGTGAGGCGAGGAGAGAACAGAACATAGGACAGGACTGCAGATGGCCAACAGACCAAGGCTACATTTATGTCTTTGTTGAAACCCAACCCTGTACTTATTTTAAAAGATAAACTGACAAAGGCACTCTTCTTAAAGGTCCCATGGCATGCTACTTCATGGATGCTTTAATATATATATTAGTGGGCCCCTACACAGCATTAGTAGACTTTCCTGAAATTCAGCCGTGGTGCAGAGTTACAGCCACTACGAGCCAGTCCCACATTGAGCTTTCCCCAAACGCGGCGTTTCGGTGTCAGTAGCTTTAATGCAAATGAGGAGGAGAGAGGCGGATCAAGGAGGAGGGTGGGGGTGTGGCCCTGAGCAGCTTGCGGCCACGGTACCATGCACTCTGTTTACAGTTGATGTATCGCAATGGCGAGGCGCACACAGACTTTTGCCGTGTTCGGTAAATATTCTAGAACACTCCTGGGGCTCCGGCTGGAGTCCTGGTGCTCTATATCTAAATGATATCTTATTATGATCTCTATATCATATAATAGTGATTACATATCGATAATATATAATCACGACCAAAAGCCGTGTGCGCCTCCAGACAATATTATGAATCTCAAACGACTGCGTCGGGTTCTCCGACGTCTCTGGTTCTTCCACGTCGACATCAATCTGAAGTAGACTGAACCACGACATGGTGGAGAAAGGGATTGTTGCCCGCGATATCTCCCGCCGGAGCCTCGCTGCCGAAAGACCATCGCCTCGGCAGCGGGCAGAGGTCAGCGCTTAGGCACCACCGCCTCCTACAGCGGGCAGCTCCGAGGCGGTGGTCCCTCGGCTGCGGGCTGCGGGCAGCGGGAAATCCAAATCATATAATACATACTATCATGGCCAAAAGCTGTGTGCGCCTCCAGACGATATTATGAATCAACGACTGCGTCGGGTTCTCCAACTTCTCTGGTTCTTCCACTTCCACATCAATCTGAAGCAAACTGAACCGCACGCTGCCGGCTACCCGCTGCCCGCTGCCGGGTGGTGGTGTCTCGCGGCAGTGAGCGTGGCATGTCGCAGTTCATGTACTTCAGGGAGTTATGGCCAAAGTTCCTTTCCCCCAATTCCTTCTCAACCATAGCTGAGATAACCCCAACTACAGTCTCGTTGTGGAAATAACAGAGACGTTAAAGAGCCGACGTGTTAGGCGCCATAACACCAACAGCAGAACGGTTATCCAAATAACAAAGTAGTGTTCACTTCTTTAAAGTGTGTGTAATCACACACACACACAGAGACACATGTGGCGCTCGCACGGTCGTAGCTCATTGTCTCATTGGCGGGCCAAATTCTCTGGCTAGAGAAAGGGGAGGTAACTTGGCCCCTTATGAAGACATATGGGGCCACATTCCAAATTAGCGCCTGAGTTTCAATTTTTTCAAAGGTGAGCGAGCAGGATACCTAGTGCTCACCGAACGCAAGTTTTAGCCACTGGGGGACGATAGGCAGGCTAGGGGAACTCGTATTAATGTTAGAAAACCACCTAAAGTGAGATTTTCATGCCAAGGGACCTTTGAAGTAAAAAATGCTTTAATAAATAGGCTAATTCATAATAGAATTCTTAAAAAGTTGCCAACATGTTTCGGCCATTGTAGGCCTTCACCTGAGAGACTTCACCTGTAATTATTTACTGATCCAAAACAATTAAGTCAAGATTACAAGTCTACTTTCTGAGCCCAAAATCATTAAATATGAATCCTGGATAAACAATCTTGGCCCTCCAAAACTGGTCCCTGCATCGGTTCTTCGTGCCTTTGATTTTGGAATCGTGTCAACTGCCCCACATCCAGCACTGCTGGTCGAACCTCTTGTCCTCACCGTCTCAAAAAGCCTCTGCCCTCCCCAGTGAGCAGCAGCACCAGTGGGGCTGAAGACGGCGTCCTCATGACGAGGACCAAGGTGGAGGGGGGGTTCTTTGCTAGATGGCAAGGGAGAGGAACTTCAAACCCTAAAAAGCTCCTCGCCCGCTGAGCGGCCCAAAGAGCCGGGCCTCCCAGCTGTGAAAACCTCCGACCACATGAGAGGGGGGACGGAGTGCTTGGAGTCCCGTTACTCCCCTTATTGAATTTTTACAACCTGGTGGGCTGCCAGGCTGTTGGCTCAACGGGCACGCTCCGGGAAATGAAAGAGAAAGAGAGCCAGCTTAAGTTGTGTTATCCTTCTTACCCGCAGACCTCTGCTTTTATGACCATAGTCTGCTCTAACAAAGGATAGTGTGTTTACGTGTTTCACATGTTCGAAGTGCTTGTGCCCAGGGGAATGATCACGTCTCTCACACAACCTCAGTACGTAGCAAATGAAAACGACTTTACCGTTTCAATAAGACTCCAAAGGCTAACAATAGCTAAAGAGTCAGGCTTCCAATAGCTTAAGAGATAGACTGACAATAGCTAAAGAGTTAGGCTTCCAATAGCTTAAGAGTTAGACTGACAATAGCTAAAGAGTTAGGCTTCCAATAGATTAAGAGTTAGACTGACAATAGCTAAAGAGTTAGGCTTCCAATAGCTTAAGAGTTAGACTGGCAATAGCTTAAGAGTTAGATTGACAATAGCTTAAGAGTTAGATTGACAATTGCTTAAGAGTTAGGCTACCACTAACTAAAGAGTAAGGCTTACAATACCTAAAGAGTTAGACTGACAATAGCTAAAAAGATAGACTGACAATAGATAAAGAGTTAGACTGAAAATAGCTAAAGAGTTAGGCTTCCAATAGCTTAAAGGCGAAATCCGGTGTAAAATGGATCTGGGATATGTTTAGTATGATAACGAGATGGAATGTTCGTGTGGGAGCATAAAAGCGCGTATAGACGCATTCTTAAGTTGGCTGTTTTTAGCCGATTCTACCAAAACGCTATAAACTTGGAACGATGGGGGCATGTGTTATGGAAAAAACGCAATCTAAATCTAAAGCTAAAGAGTTAGGATTCCAATAGCTTAAGTGTTAGATTGACAATAGCTCAAGAGTTAGGCTCCCAATAACTAAAGAGTTAGACTGACAATAGCTAAAGAGTTGGGCTTCCACTAACTCAGAGGTTCTCCAAGTGTGGGGCGCGCCCCACTGGTGGGGAATAGAGACGTGAAAGGTGGGGCGCGACAATGCAAAAAACCACACACGATTGCTGAGCAGCTCATTCTCCCCGCTGCACTAGGCATGGTGTCAGTTATGCTTGACGAGACAAGCGCAGCAAAATTAAAAGCTGCGCTTTTTTTCCTGTCAAACGACACAATTGCGAGATGTATATGTGACATTTCAAGTGATCTTGAGGAACAACTCATAGAAAAATTACAAGAAAGTCGTTTTGCATTACAAGTGGACGAAGCTACTGACAGAATTAAGGACTGCTTGTTCATCTCATAGGCCTACGTCCGCTTTGTGAATTGCGAGTCACTGTGCGAGGATTTGCTGTTTTGCAAACACATAAAAAATAGAGCCACATGTGATGAGCTGTTTAAGATCATGGACAGATACCTCAAAGAACACGGCCTTAAATGGGAAAACTGTGTGGGCTTTTGCTCTGATGGCGCACAGACCATGGCAGGGTCAAGAAACGGGCTGCAGGCACTAATAATGAGGGTTGCGCCAGATGCGCACTGGACGTACTGCGTCATTCACAGGGAAGTGCTCGCGTCAAGGCAGCTCAGCCCTGAACAGAATGAGGTTTTGACAGAAGTTGTGAGCGTGGTAAATTTTACCAAAACACGACGACTGAAGGCGCAACAGTTCTCCGCACTTTGTGAGGAAATGGGAGCTGATCACTAATCGGTGACAGCGTCTGGCAGCGCGCCAATTCTCGGTGACAGCGTCTTATAACGTTCTATATATAATAGTTTGTATAATATCACGGCCAAAAGCTCTGTGCGCCTCCGGATGGCCGTAGCGCGGGGAGATCTCGTAGGGATTGGGCTTTGCGGGGTATGTTTACCGGCGTTGCTATGGATACCGGTTTTGTGTGTTCCAATGCTTTATTACGTAGCCTATTAGGTTTGTATATTTTTTTTTTTTATGAAAAAACACATAAAAATAAAATAAATAATAAAACAGTGCAAAGACAAACTGGCAAACTTTTTTTTTTTATCAAATAGGCCTAAAGATGACGCCAAATTTTTTTTCAGTAATAATTTTCTTTTATTACTGGAAAAAAATACTAAAAAAAAACTCTGTGATGGCCTCAATCCCGATTTAATACCGTATACCGGGTCAACCCTAAATGGTACTAATAATTGGCATAATAATTTCTTTCGGTGTTTCGGTTATCGGTTTTCGGCCTTGGTTTCCTCATTTTCGGTTTTCGGTTTCGGCCAAGAATTTTCATTTCGGTGCATCCCTACTGATCACACATCTGTGCTGTTTCACAGTGAAGCAAGGTGGCTCTCCCGGGGAAAAGTGCCGTCGCGCGTCTTTGAGCTCAGGGAAGAGATTCGGATCTTCTTAGAGGAGGAGCGCATGTATGAGGCTGCAAGCAAGTTCAGCGATGAACAATTTCTGTTGAAGTTGGCCTACCTCAGCGATGTGTTTGGCAAGCTGAATGAATTAAATCTTCAGCTCCAAGGCAAAGACAAGCACCTACCTCACCTGGCAGACAAAATCACTGCATTCTCCCGAAAGCTCGAGGTATGAGGAAGGCGCCTCGATCAACAAAATATAGAAGTCTTTGAGAACCTGAGTGAAGTTGCTGAAACCACTGATTCTGGAGCCACCACAGTGATCCCATGTATTAAGCAGCACCTCTCTTCCCTGAGAGGACTGTTTCAAAAATACTTCCCGATCAACAGTGCTCAGTATGACTGGGTTATGGATCCATTCAATGCAGCAGGTTGGTATTTTGACATTTTCTTGAATATTATACTCATATATTATGCATGCATTTTATTTATGTTAGATGGTACTTACTAACTGGAATGGATTGTTGTCAAACAGATTTCTTGGTGTGTATTATGCAATGACAAATAAAGTAAGCCTATTTATTCATATTCTATCTGCAGCACCTGCCGATTTTAGGTCTGCTGAGGAGGACCAGCTCATTGAAATGACATCTGACTCCACCCTGAGGCTGAGGTTTACAGCTCAGACTCTTTGTGAATTCTGGCTTGGAGTGGAGAGGGAGTATCCACTCATTGGGCAGAGAGCTGTGTGCATTCTTATTCCCTTTGCCACATCACATCTTTGTGAGATGGGCTTTTCAGCTGTTGCTTCACTGAAAATCCAAGTACAGATCTCAGCTGAACATTTAGCATGACTTGAGGGTGGCACTATCAAGCCTGCAACCCCGCTTTGAAAAGATGTGCAATGCAAAACAGGCTCATTGCAGCCACCAATGCAGGGGTAAAACTCATGTGTTCATGTGTTGCCAAATGCATTTCTCTTCTTTTATTTTTTGAAGAGATTGCAAAGTGCCACTGTTATTTTCTCTATTTTTGATCTTGCTGTTATTTTATGTTATTGAGTTAGAATTTAGATACAACAATGTTTGAAAATGTTAAGCTTGGCGTATTTCATTAGCATTGTGTTGGGGCGATGGGGGCAGGTGGGGCTTGGAAATTCCCCCTAGTCCAAAGTGGGGGATGACCGAAAAAGTTTGAGAACCACTGCACTAACTAAAGAGTTATGGTTAGAGGAACAGGATGGGATAGCAATTTAACACCCATGATGTGCACACTGAACTCACTCCCGATTTATAGAGAAGAAAGTCCTTCTCTTTCTGATTATACCAACAGCATGAATGCTGCCTTTGACTCTGAATAAACTGTTTGTGATGTTTTATTGCTGAGGATTAAACAGAATACAATTCTTATGTCGTTTTGCTCCGATTCTACTTCTAAATATTTATGCAAACTCAATGGTTTAGTAAAGTAAAACTCTACAGCAATCAAATCTTTTTCTCAAAAGTAGGGTTAAAAAAAAAGCCAGGCAGTTGGCTCAGAGACTTGACCCTGGTTTTCGAGGAACAGAACGTATAAAGCTCCTGGCAACCATGAATACGAGCATGGAACAGACAAAGTAGCATTCCTTCAAATCCTTTGCCACGATAAATACAAGAAACACACCAAGAAGAATGCAGTGTGCATCCAGCAAAGATGTGAATACACGCAAACTCAATGAGAGATTACCAATAGAACCCTTACTGTGTGAATACACACAAACTCAATGAGAGATTACCAATAGAACCCTTACTGTGTGAATACACACAAACTCAATGAGAGATTACCAATAGAACCCTTACTGTGTGTATACACACAAACTCAATGAGAGATTACCAATAGAACCCTTACTGTGTGAATACACACAAACTCAATGAGAGATTACCAATAGAACCCTTACTGTGTGAATACACACAAACTCAATGAGAGATTACCAATATAACCCTTACTGTGTGTATACATACAAACTCAATGAGAGTCTACCAATATAATTCTTACTGTGAATACACACAATCTAAATGCAGAGACGACCGATAGAACTCGTATTCTGAATACAAACAAACTCAATGCAGAGAAGCAGATAGATGAGAATGTTCCGCCGGATCAGCTGCCTCACTGGAGGTCTGACCTGATTCTACTCACTCCAACGCCCTGCCTCACTGGAGGTCTGACCTGATTCTACTCACTCCAACGCCCTGCCTCACTGGAGGTCTGACCTGATTCTACTCACTCCAACGCCCTGCCTCACTGGAGGTCTGACCTGATTCTACTCACTCCAACGCCCTGCCTCACTGGAGGTCTGACCTGATTCTACTCACTCCAACGCCCTGCCTCACTGGAGGTCTGACCTGATTCTACTCACTCCAACGCCCTGCCTCACTGGAGGTCTGACCTGATTCTACTCACTCCAACGCCCTGCCTCACTGGAGGTCTGACCTGATTCTACTCACTCCAACGCCCTGCCTCACTGGAGGTCTGACCTGATTCTACTCACTCCAACGCCCTGCCTCACTGGAGGTCTGACCTGATTCTACTCACTCCAACGCCCTGCCTCACTGGAGGTCTGACCTGATTCTACTCACTCCAACGCCCTGCCTCACTGGAGGTCTGACCTGATTCTACTCACTCCAACGCCCTGCCTCACTGGAGGTCTGACCTGATTCTACTCACTCCAACGCCCTGCCTCACTGGAGGTCTGACCTGATTCTACTCACTCCAACGCCCTGCCTCACTGGAGGTCTGACCTGATTCTACTCACTCCAACGCCCTACTTCACTGGATGTCTGACCTGATTCTACTCACGCTAACGATGCAGATTCTTCATTCGCCCAAGTTGAAATATTTGAACTTTCCCGCAAATTTCACTTCATGCTGAATCACTCGCACGAGAAGAGCTTAGGGATCACGCGAGCAACCTCGCGAGCAACGGCAGCAGATTTTTCTCTCCACTGTTGCTGTGAACACACCTTTACCAAACGGCCATTGAATATTTTATGTCAACAACCTACTCAACAGCTTTTTTGTTCAGGAAACAACCTGAAAACATTGGGGCTGAAACAAGGTAGGCGATAATTTGGCTTTCTGAACCAAGTGAAAGACCCTAGGAGCAGTCCTGGGACGAGGGTCGCTGGGGTTGTCCTTCTTACCGTGCCACTGGCCCGGACATCAAAGAGACGCCCCCAGTCGTCCTCGTGGCTGTCCACCATCATCATGCTCTCGTCCTCCTCCAGGAGCCACTGGGCCTGCAGGTCCACCCGTGCCACCTCTCCCAGGGAGTGCATGCCCACAGCGGGGAATAGGCCCTCTGTGGTCCCCGGGACCTCCGCCGAACCCACCTGAGGAGGTCAGACAGTCAGACTAAGGAGCTCACACTGGAGACCAATGTGAATAAAGACTAAAAGTCCTTTGTTGTGTAGGATCTCACCCTAGCTATCTTTGTTGTGTACAGGGAATGTGTTAACATAACTATTGTAGGTGCTTGGCACTTATTTCTATGAACATCCCTACTACACCCGACGGCGATATATTGTTTTTTCTCTTTCTTCAGACAAATGTACTTAAAAGCGTCTGCTAAATGCCCTAAATGTAGATAGTAGTAAGGTGGCATTTCACAGTCAACGCCCACGCACACACTCTATTGACTATGAGTGGTCTGATGAACTGACCTCTCTGCCATTTTTGGTGAAAAAGACGGTAGTGATTCCTGCTGCTGGGTTCTCGGAGTGTATTCCACAGCCGATGCGGTCGCCACGGACACATTGAGGGCCAAACTGCTGCCCCAGTGGGTTTCCGTTGTAAAGCCTGGAACAACGAGGAGGGGGTAAAACAGTAACTATCCTCTAATCCTAATGAGCACTGATTATTATCTACTGATCATCTACCAGCACTACACACAGCGTCCAATCTGGTACGCTCCTTTGCTTTGACTTACTTGCCATTGACAGCATGATAGGCGACAGAGTATGGCAGCCAGCCCGGCTGGTGGTCGAGTCGGTAGAACCGGGGCACCAGGCCCACTGCGATGGTCCCTCTGAGCCCGGTGTCCACTATCGTCACCTTCAGTCACAAACAAGGGTTTCAGCTGGGTTAGGCCTACTGAAATTAAAGAGAACCAAACAACATGGGAAAGGAAGTACAGCTGGGCTTCCTTTGAAAAGTCGGGGCTAAATAGCCTATAGGTCAAAATAAAGGTAGAAGGTGAGATGCCATAAGAGAGTAGCCTCGTTCTTGTGTGTGCGTGTGCGTGCGTCCTATTAGTTCTGGTGTCCTGTCTCTTTTGTTTTAAATTTACTTGGGTCTGCCTCAGGCTCGATTCCTCCTGCCAGCACAGGTGGTTACAGTCTTAGATATCAGTCTGCAGTCACAAGGCTTGAGGACTCAAAGCCGCCCTCTCTACTGCTGCAGCCTGCCGCCCTCCAGTCAGGAGGCTTGCGCTCCACCTTGACAGTCTGGACCCTTGGTGATCCATGGGCAGCAAACAGATCAACAGACCAGGAGACTAGCATGAGTCATTGATGGGGAGTTGCAACATCTCCGAGGAGTTATGGCATGAGGATGACTGAGACTGGAGAATAGTTCAAGTATGGCCATTAAGGACCTGTCTAGGAAAGCCGAGAAAGGAAATTCTTCTCAAATAAATCTGCTGAAATGAGGGAAATGCTGCAGATGTTCAGAGTCCGTCTGGGCAGAGACGGACGAGGATGAGCCGCGTGAGATCAGGACCGAATGGAATCCGTAGAAGAAGCACTGTGAGGGACGCGAGGACACCACTGACGCATAATCCAACGGGAGCCTGACCTTTATCGGAATAAAACCACCGCACGCCTTCCAGATATCTTGGAAGAGCGCAGCATGTGCGTCATAGCGACAGACACGTTGCATAAAAACTATGGGCTCTTCAAATGTTCATCCTAAACTCCCATCTTTTAAATGTCAAGCACAACTAATCCAGTTTCAAACACCCACTAGGAAATGAGAGTGGGACTCTCATTTCAAAACGTGTTGATTTTGTGACTGCGTCTTATGGCTGATGCAAGAATTTAGAAAAGAAAATGCAAAAAATATAACTTTTACGTTTCATACACACATAAAAAGATATTTATATGAGTGAAGCTTAAAATCTCACTTCTATTATGTGTTTGTTTTTTCTCGTAAAAAACAGACAGCCTAGAGTTCCACTATGCTACGTGGAACAAGATCCAGTGCAAAAGTATAGACTGTATAGACCAAATGTTAGTTAAAAACAAACCAATAGGGACGCAGTTCACCAAACAAGCTTTACCTGCTACGGGTCTAACTTACATTATGAACAAGCTAGGCGCTTGGCTCCAGCCTCATGAGTACGTCAACACTCCCCTAGCCCCTGATTCAATGACCCTAGCAGGTCTTTCTTTGCTTCCCTAAAAGCACATTTTACCATGTTGATAGTCCATCCTGAGACATGAGGGTGCATCCGCCTTATTTAATCATTTGCTAATTCTCTGTCCTGCTGCATGCTTGCTGAACAACATGAGTTGGAGTCATCTTCGGAGGAGAGATCAAATCAAACCCATAACTCGTCCTGGTGCCGCAGCAATTTCACTGCTCTTTGAATTAGGACTGCAAAGGGGATTGAGGGTTGGCTTTGGGGGCTCACTATGAATGTCATTCAGAACCACAGGGCTTGAGGGCTTCAACTTGCCAAACTAATTGAAAAGCCATCGTGGAAATAAGTCTGGATGATGGCAGCACACAGAAGCAAAGTCTATAACATGATGCTCTGAGCTGCTACCACCTCAGATACACAGCAAACATTTTGATCAAATGAATTATCAAAGAAATTTCACGTGCAATGCTCCAGGAGTTTATATATATATTATATTCAACATGAAATGTGTGTTTCAGAGATTGTGACAAAGGTGTCCTGGCTTTGACAATCTGAAGGTTCAAAGTTCCCAGAGAAGCAAACGATAAATAAATCCTATTTTTTGTCTGCTCAGTAAAGACAGAAGCAATGGCAATAGGCTTAACTTCTTATCAGAACGCATAGCAACTGAGAAACATGTGTTGCTGCTGTCTTACCTCAAAGTAGCAAGTTCCCTTTGATAAAGGTTGGGGCGCGACGTAGCAACCCACTTCATCAGAGTTCCCTTGGTAACTAAAGAAAGAAACCACAAGTAAGGAAGATGCAGCTACTTGTGTGTGTGTTGGGTGTGCTGTTCAGAATCAAACGCATCACAGACTGATTAAATGTGAACAACATAATACAAACATTATATTGTGAACAGAATAGACTTTATAGAACATTCTAGACTGCAGACAGGTGGTTTTAATTAAAATGCTACAGAATGAATTTGATGGAAAATTATAACGGCCCAGTCAATGGATTGAGATCAGAAAGTGTTAAAGTAGAAAAGGATGGTCAAATGCCAAGTTGTTCAACAGCAACTTACATTGAATGAGGTCTTTGCTGTAGCTGGTTGTAAACATTTAGAAAGAAGGGGAAATTCATGCTATGGATATGATGCACTCCTAGTTCATAGAGGCATGCAACACTATTCTAGTAGTACCCCCAAATGCAATGCCCAAAAAAAGTATTGATATGGGATCTTTAAGTTAAAAAGGACATAATAGCAAGGTCAGAAATATAAATAAACCAGATACCCCTATTTGCACTTAGAAATGACATAGTACGGAGGGCCACTATGAGGGCGGTGAAGGCTCTTACCAAGAAAAGGATGAGGCATAATTTAATGATGTACTGCAATTAAAAGTAAAATAATGTAAAATGTTGGCGTAATTTGCCATGGCTACAATCAGTAAAGAGAGTCATACAAATGTACAAAGGAAAATAGTCCCTATTATAGAGTTATGTCTAATTATCAACTCACCCGATAACAGAATAAGTGAGTTAAGGTTAGGTTTAGGAATCAGAAATAATATTTTTTTTTCTGAAGAGTCACAAGTCAATTGAGCGTACCTGAGAATGTCTCCATTCTTCAGCAACCTCATGAATCGTTCTTGTGCTGGACGCACTTCTCCCATTTCTCGCTCTCGGATTCGACGCCTCCAATTTAGGAACCTGTGGTGTAGGTTGATGTCATCCATCTGGAGGAGGAGAACAGAGACAACATTAACTAGGAATAGGATAGGAGATTGGAGTGAGGAGGTATGAATCTTGTTTGTCTCAACTACAGCATACAGGAGATGACAGCCAATTGGCCAGACAGACAGGCAGGCTGCTCTGATCATAATAATGTACAATTGCATAACCGTATTGGCCTCGTAAGACAACTCAGAAGTTAAAGTTCACAATGCTGTGACTGTATGACATGCACGACTAAAAAGCCGTGAGCTTGACCTGTTGTGTACTCAATGTTTTGCCTGTATATTTGTATGTATGTATGTATGTATGTATGTATGTATGTATGTATGTATGTATGTATGTATGTATGTATGTATGTATGTCTGTCAAGTATGGCCCCCATTGCACTCCTGATCATCACTGGAAGGAAGGATCTTCCATTCTGTGTTCATTCTCAAGATTTCTTCCTTGCTAATAAAGGGAGTTATTTCTTGACCTCTGGGGGGCTAGGGTCAGGGACTGTCATACATAAATGGCCTGTTAAGCCCTTTGAAACTGTACCTGTGATTGAAGGCATTACACATACAATTGGATTGAATTAACCTAAAATGTGGGACCATCAGCTGAACGTCAGAGAGGAGGGAAGAGGTCAGCACGCAGAAGAGACGGGCTTGTCTTACGAAGTAGGCGTGTCGTTGTGTGGCGAAGTGCCTGAAAGCTACCAAGGCCAGTGTTGCCAGATTGGGCCAGATTTCCCGCAAAATCTGGCAACACTGGACGAGGCCAGTGAAAGTTGAGCTAACCTAACGTTTGAAACTACCCAACAGAAACAACACACTATATGTGCGGTTTCAAAATAATTGACTATGAAATCGTATAGCAGGCGATGCCAATAAGAACATGTCATGGATGATAGAAATGTAGTTGCGAGCCTTAAAATGCTCAAGATCAACATTAGCAGCTAACAGCTGGGGCTCAGTGTCTGACAAGAGGGAGGGCTTGTTATTTAAACTACTTCAGACATACCTGAAATCCCGGTGTTCAAAAATGCATTAATTCGCTTTTGTGTATCAGCTATCAGGGAAAACCATATATACAAACACTGACAAAAATGTGGAGGAAAGAAATAAGCATTCGTCGCTTCCTATTGACATCAAATTGTCATGATTTCAGTCAGCCAATCAAAGGAAGCCTTGAAACAGCGTGACTGACAGCGGGCCAATCCCGTCCTCCGACACTTGTTCTACCGTGACGCTCGACTCGTTGGCGCGTGCTTGTTTGTTGATTTGTGTACGCAGTGACAGACAAGCGCGCTTGTCGGTGGACCCTTTGATGTCCACATGAAGGAAATGCATTCCTCTTATAGACTTCACTAATCATCCTTCTCCTCATCTGTCTTAACTCACATTATTGCTGGTATTACTGTGTTTAGGTACAATCTCTAAGAACACGTTACTGACTTTTTGCCATCATGTAGAAGTGCTGTTAGATTAAATAGTTACAACCAGAAAGAGGTTAAGGGATTCTGGTCTAGATCGGCTTTAGATGGCTTGAATGACATCCCTCTATAGTCAATGACATCAGTCTATTTCTCAGTTCACTTAGATAATAAGTAGAAGTATAAGTAAGGTTAACTTTAAGCATAAATTATATAAGAATATAAGGTAAATATATTTACAATGGAGCCAAATGTTGAACACTATTGATATTGCCTGGCCTTCCTGTGTTAAACTAATGCCTGCATTCCGATGAACCCCCGACGCCTCATAAGGGGTAAATGGGTAAATGGCCTCTTAGAGAAACATCTGTTACCCCCTGTGGTTCCTCATCTGTGATTTTAGAATTCTGTAGACTTCAAATTAGAGTTAAGTTAACTAATCCATACCCCGGTTAAAATCAGACATTGCCAGCTTATGACTGTATATGCAACAGACAAATAAAGTGGCATTGTTAACTATTACAAATGCATACTTTACTGTTTAAATTGATATTGCTTTCACAGGGCTCATCTCTTAAACCCATGTGGTAAGTCATGGTGATTTAAGATCAGGTTAATAAACAAGGCGATGAATAGATTTTAATGAAAGACCTCACTTCATGTAACTAATGTATAATATGTAACTTCCTGTTACTGATGTTGTGTAAGTAACCCTTTTGTAAGTAATGCTTGAATTACTGTATGGAATGCATTTCGGACATTGTGGGCGTGAACGTCAAGAGCCCGTAGTTTAGAGCATTGTGATTGGCGAAGGACATCTTAGAGGAGGCCACACAATTGGAATATAAAGCGGAGCTCTGAGAGACTGTTTGCGAGTTCTTTGCAAACCGCCTCAAGTGTTGTTGCCACTCTCTGCGGTGACAATAAAACCGTGATCATTTAACCCTAGCCCTTCCCGACCTCTCGTAATTTGACCGTGGGATTTATCCACGACAAGATGCAGAGGGACATGGTCTGAGGAGGGAACTCTGACCCTCCAGAGCAGGGGGGAACAGAGAGCTCCACTGGCCTGGCATTGGTCTTGGACCCTTCTCCTCTCTGGAACCCCACTAGACTTCTCTGGGTAGCCAGCTGATGAAAACACAAGGTGATTTTCACTGTCCTAACCAAGGGTGATCACTCTTAATGGGAACAACAACCTACTGTTTGGGCATGTGAGGCGGTTTGAAAGATATTTGCTTGGTTTTACTACATGCGTGTCCTAGTACTGCAGAAATAAGTGAGCAAGTGGGCTACCAAACAACCCCATGCAAATCCTCACCAATGCACTAAGAAGCTAGAATGCACACGCTTGCATAATGTAAACAGAGACTTTGTTCCTCAGTGTGCAAATGAGCGTCTTTAGCCGCCAAAACCACCATTTAGGGATGGCTAGGGCCAATACAGCTCAGCATTGTCATCTCAACACCCTTATTCTGCTAAAAGCACTGTGAAATACACATTTTCTTTGGTGTCATGGTCTTCAAATTGCATCAGGATGGATGGAAACATGGATTTGCTGACCCAATCTGGAAATAATATTTGTTACGTACTTCTCTCAAGCCATGCATTCACCCGACTGTTGTAGACGAGCGGACACTAGTTCTCAGCCTCACCTTTAAATGGCTTTAGACAATAATTATATCCAAAGCAATAACTAAATGTTAACAAAAAATGGCTAAGTGTAGTGTTTCTTAGTTATTGATGCCTTCCCTAGTGTATGGACCTCCATAACGCTGCCCACCATGCAATGGTTGACTATAATACACTGTGTTGTACTATAATACTATAATGAATGGGTCAATAACAACAAAACAGGAAACCGGTTTTAGTAGAGCTTTTTAGTTCAAATCAAAATTCTCAATGATGTTGCTTACTTTTTATACAATATGCAATGATCCAAAGCTTGGGGTACAGCGACAACAAATAAACTCATAATTCTATGCATTGGTCTGTGATTTACACCAAAAATAACCAACATGTTTCATTTTAAAAGTTAATTCATGTGTATTCCCAAGAAATCAATGTTCTTGAATAGCATCCATCAATGTGTTACAGTTGCTTATAATATAAAATGTAATAGTCGATAATAAGCAGCCCGGAGGTTGTCTTTAGAACTACAAACAAAGTAATGAATGATTGAGAACCCAAGTAAAAAAAACATAGTTCTAGACTCTAACTTATCTGTCCAACTAAACTACAAGATAGGAACTACTTTTTTTTTCTATTGGCGACTTTGTATCAGAACCAACCAATCTGAGTCCCACAAAGTTCGATCTTTGGAGCCTCTTTATCCACCAGACATGCTGCCACAAGGGCAAATGATGCAAAAATAACAATATTGACCATCATTGCTATGCCGATGACACGCAAATCTATGTAGCACTATCACCAAATGACTATCGGCCCATATATCTGCTGTGCTATATGAGGAAAAAAACAAGATAATTGAATTGGTGCTAAAACGGAAAGGCTTAAAGTAGCCCAACACCTACACTCTCTGTCCCTGAAAACCAAAAATCAAAGCCAGAAATCGAGGGATATCACAGATTCAGATTTACATTTCGACAGTCACATTAAATCAGTTACAAAATCTGCCTATTATCACCTTAAAGACGTAGCAAGACCTAGAGTGCTCATGTCCACTCAAAATTTACAAAAACGTATACGTGCCTTTATCACTAGTAAGCTTAAAAAAAGAAGTCTTCGAAAAAAAACTCTTAGGCAACTACAGCTTGTTCAGAATGCTGCTGGTCTTCTAACAAAGACCAAAACATTTGAACATATTCACCAATTCTTAATCCGTTACATTGGCTCACTGAATGTCAGAGAATTAATTTTTAAATCATGCGGCACACCTATAAATACCTACATGGTTTAGGGCAAAAGTATTTAACTGATATGCTTCCACTACATAAGCCTTCTAGACCACTAAGATCTTCTGAGACCAATCTGTTAATTATCCCCAGAGTAAACACAAAACACGTGAAAGCAGGATTTAGTTACTACCCAACAAATAGCTGGAATAAAATCCCTGAGGATTTAAGACTTGCCCAACCTCTGACCACTTTTATGGTATTTTTTGGGTTTGCTTTAGCTTTCTGCTTAATCTTAAAAACATTGCACTTTCTACAATGCATATCTTAACTTTGCCTTTGTTTTCTTTTACTTATCTATTTTATTTTTTTATTTCATTTTATTGTATGTGAAGCACTTTGAGTCTGCCTCGTGTCTGAAAAGGGCTGTATGAATAAAGTTGCCTTGCCTTGCCTTGCCTAAACTACTAGATTAAAAAAGTTAATTCTGTCTTTTTATTTTAAGACCTTTCAAACATAAACATAGAACAACATAGACGTGCATACATTTTTATTGTAGGCAACAAAATATACAATAATTATAACCATGGCAAATATTTTAAGGTCTGATATGTGTGAGTACTATAGATGAGGAGAAAAGGAAAAAATTAAGAGGAGGGTTACCTTATAAGGCAGGCAGGAAGAGGTGGGGGGATTTTGATAATTTCTGAAAGGAATATAATCCACCCCCCACTTGCTCTCTCCCTCCCTGCCACCTCCCTCCCTTCCTCCCTCCCTCTCTTTCTGAGTTCCAGCCCCTGAAGGTGTCATAACTGTGCTCTCTCGCTCTCTTTCTCCCCCCACTCTCACTCTCTTTCTCCCTCTCTCTCTCTCTCTCTCTCTCTCTCTCTCTCTCTCTGTCTCTCTCTCTCTCTCTCTCTCTCTCTCTCTCTCTCTCTCTCTCTCTCTCTCTCTCTCTCTCTCTCTCTCTCTCTCTCTCTCTCTCTCTCTCTCTCTCTCTCTCTCTCTCTCCCTCTCTCTCTCTCTCCCCCCCTCTCTCTCTCTCTCACTCACTTACTCACTCACTCTGTATCACCGCCTTTCAGATCTTTAAAAGCTGGTGCTTTGCTGTGTCTCTCGATATCCATTTGTCTCCTCTGGCGCTGCAGGGGACTCCTTGCTGCCTCTCAGCTCACCCGGCAAAGCAACAAGAAGACGACAGGAAGACTGAAGAGAGGAGACGGAAAGGGAGAAAGAGAGAGAGAAACATACATCCAGAAATAGCATCAGACACATCTAACTGACAGGGAGAGAGTGACGAGAACCTGAGACCTGGACAGAAAATGCCTCTCATTTCCAACTTGACAACCATTGTTCTGTTGCTGATCGGCCACTGCGGATCTTGGACCTGGGCGAACCACTTGGGGCCCTTCAAGATGTGCCCCTCCTGCCGGGATCCAATGGGGGCAGGTCGGCCCCCCAGAGACCACAATGCTGCAGGGAGCACCTTAGTGTTGGCCCAGGGTGAGCCCTGTGGTGTGTACACACTCAGCTGTGCCAAGGGGCTTCGCTGTGTCCCCCCGCCCAGCGAGCACAGCCCCCTCCAGGCTCTGTTGCAGGGAAGGGGCTTCTGCGCCAAGCACAGCAGGACCAGTCCAACGGAGAGGCCCCACCCCACAGGTAAGGCACACGCACGCACACGCATGCGCATGCAAATCGACCACAGACAAATGTGCTTATGTGAAAATGAAGAATCCCACAGGCAGAACACACACAGATACACATTTTAGCCCAAGAAGATGAGAGACTACTTGTAGCCTTGACACATTGAAACATGTATTCAGCATGCAGTGTCAGGCAGGGTAGACAAGAAGGAAGGGGAGTGTACCCAATATACATTACATCATGTACTGTATGATTTAATGTAGATCTTTCAGCACCGTAAAACAAGCAACATTAACTGTTATGTTTCACAGTGCACACACTTTGCAAGCCACTTGCCTCCATTGAAGTTCTGCAGTGCCCGTGTGTGTCATTGGGATTGAGCAAATGTCCTTTGAGTGTCAGTTGCAAGGGGCTTTGACTGGAAATGAAAGCTGGGGCATAATTGGGTTATTTGTGAGTGATCCAATCAGGTTTGTCATTAGGAATGCGTGGACAGATATTTATACGTGTGTAATGTCAGGGTTTGATTGCATATAAAGGTCATTGTAAATGACTGCAATATATGCCATCAGTGAAAGCTTCTACAAAGCTTCGGGGGATGAATGTTAAATTGTCAAATACGTCCTTATCAAGATGCTTTTTTATTGCGGTAGTCTCCATCTACTGTTCACACTGAGACACTGCGGTTCCCATGGCCCATTTGTTCAGGAAATATGCTTACGGAAATTGGGTCTTTGTTTCCCAGTACATAAAGGTGTAGATGAGGGTCTTTAGGTCTTACACACATGCATATGGAAATAATATGAAATTGCATTTGTGTGTGTGTTTCTGTCTGTCAGTACAGATTAAACATTCACACGTTTAATCTTAAACGTTTCATCATGACATGCTCATGCCAATGTGTCCTTTTCTCTCAGGTCCCCATCCTTCGAACAGTGGGGATATAGAAAAAGTAAGTTTATAACCTTGCTTTCCACTGTGAGAACCTACCACCAAGCACACGTTCCCTGTCTCGTTATATTTACACACGACCGATGTTAGGAGCATCTTCTCATGATTTAATAAGGGGAAGATGCTGCGTGTGAAAAGGTTGGAAATCCGGGACAGTATGGAGTCTTCTGGCAGTGGCACTTGTGTCGTCTGGCTGTGCAGCAGCATGTATATATAGTGCACTGAAGCCATGCATTATGGTGCATGATCTGTGTGCTGCTATGCGGCAGAACTAATTGACCATGATGTGAATCAGGAAAGTTTCGACTCAGCCACAGCTGCCACGACATTATTTTTTTCTTCATTCTATAGGGCTGTCAACGGGCGACAATAAGATCGAATGACTGTTGAGAAATATCTAATGATGATATTAATTATAATTGCTTTGTTGGATTACATAGCATGACAAAAATATATCCTCCTCAGTCGCATCAAACCACTGACTGACCCGAAAAGCAAAAGCCTTGTGTAACAATATGGTTATATAATTCATTCTATTTCCTTTTTTATTTTTTTT
>NC_044048.1:5826254-5863754 GCF_902167405.1 Gadus morhua | reverse complement strand
TATTTAAAGACAGAGATTATTTTATTTCATGTTAGGAAGAGATATCGTGCTTCAGAGGCACCGCTATGGCTAAACACATTCACTACTCAACTGCTGTACATTTTATGGTTTCAGCTCACTTTGTTTTCCTATTTATGCTTTGTTTTTTTACATTGGGATTGTCCATATTACTTTTCTATATTTTTTTAAGTTGAAACAGCATACACATTTTGATTTAAATGAGGGAAAAAATATTCTATTTGTTATTGTCTTAGTATGTCCTTCCCAAGTCCTCGCGAAAAGCCATTCAATTGCGTGATGGAAAAGTGTGACTCGAATCGACTTCTGACCAATCTTCTTGTGCCAATATGTGTGCTGTGGTGGTATAGGTCTATGTATGAAGGACCTGTAAGATGCAAATATTAAAATGAAAATATACTGGTGATAAAAAAAACAAGAATAAAACACATATATTAATATAACAGCCATGGTTTTGTTAATTTTTTCCCCTATACAATTATAATGAATATATATATAGATAATATATGTATAATATAAGAAGGATGATGAAAAGATGAAAATAGTGATTTCACACTAATATCACTCCATTGGAAGGCAAAGTCTGTCCAGAAATGTGTCTCTTCCTTTCAGTTTTATGTTATACTGTTCATGACTGTGCCCTACATAATCCTTGTGCTGTCACAGAAACAGCAGATCATTCTCAGCAGTCAAGCCAAACCTAATAGGCACATTAATTTCATGCTGCTTTTTTGATAATTGACTCAAGTCTTTCCACCTAGGGAACCAATACATGCCTGTTTCCACGGTAACTGCACATAATATCCATGGATATAAAATCCTAAATAGGCTCTTGAAAGAAATGAAGTGAAAGACGCAATTCCTTAAATCACACAGCCACATGGGTGCTTTTGCTATTCTTGGAGATGTATAGGTTAATAGCATATGGGTAGAAAGCTAATTACCCCACATCCTACAATTATTTTAATTAAGGCAAATCCTTAAAAGATGATCATCAATATTAAAAAACAGTAAATGTGTCATTACATATTCATGTAGGCCATATTAATATAATCAAGAGCATCGGGCAATGAGAAGGTATAATGATTATAACAGACCATCTGCATAGCAAACACCAGATTTTTGAGTAGATAATTTTGAGCCGTGCAGGCTGAAAGATAATCCTGAATTACTGGTAACCAATAGGCCAACTGTAATAACGCAATCATTATTCGCCATTATAAAAACAGAACGAAAAAAATGGTAATTGATCTTGACCCCTTTCCATTTATAGGTCAAATTAAGAATCGTGTGGGTTTCCTTCTCTTTGGCCGGTTCACCTGTCACTCCAGGGGGACCACGTGGGGTACAGGTGCTGGAGTGGGCGGGGCGGGTGGTGAAGTTATGACGCTGTCTGTCAACCTGCGATCCATTAAAAAAAAGTCAGTTTGCTAGAATATGTCTTAGATAAGCTGTATACGTATACTTACAAAAACTCCGACTTTTAAGCAGACGTTTCCGTCCGCGTTTGGCTTTAAGGGGTAGGCACAGCTAAGTTGTGCGAGGGAACACATACTGTATGTTAGCTTGTTGGCTAGTCGCTAGCCGTCAGTGAGGAGAACATACGAGCCGAGAGCACCTTGTGATGGCTTCTCTCGGCAACTCGGGGGCCATCTCCAGTCCCATGGTCATACTGGCCCCCAAAACCAAGACGAAAAAGAAACACTTCGTCCAGCAGAAGGTGAAGGTGTTCCGTGCGAGCGACCCCGTGCTGAGCGTGTTGATGTGGGGCGTCAATCACTCGGTGAGTCGCTCAGAGCTAACTGGTTAGCATCGTAGCGAGCTAATGTTAGAGCAAACAAAGCTAACTCAACGCTATGTAACCAATGCATGTGATTGAAGTGTTCTGTCTGCTGCAGTACACGGCATCAGGAGGTTGAGGCTACTGGCAGTATTCTGGACACTTGCACTGTGCTCCAGCTCCTGGTGTGTCGATGGATGTTTGAACTGTTTCGTAGTAGTTATTATCATGCTTGGGAAAGCAGTGTTATGATTTATGTATTAATGTATAACCAAAACGCTAAATCTGAATACATTTTCATTACCACTGCAGTGATTGATATGCTAAAGGTAGCGATCACTGTAAGGTGAGAGAATATATATATATAATATGTCTACCTGCCACCTGTGTGACCCGGGTTAGATTCCCCACTGAATGTATGTAATGCATGCATGTATGGAGATAGCAATCTGCTTTACACTTAATGCAGGATAAAACGCATGACAAGCTTTAAAGGTAAATCACAAAAGTATTGTTTTTATTATTGTAAATGGAGTGCAAACACTAACAACAAACTTAGTCTGTATTAACAAAGTGCACACACAATTATTTTTGGAGAACAAACTATAAATTACTATAAACCAACTTCATCGGGTTAATAGTTTGTTAAACACATGCAATTAGTTGCATGTTTTCCATGCGCTGTGCTTAACCGCCACAATACATGTATTTTTGCTTCTGCAGATCAATGATCTGAACCAGGTGCCTGTCCCCGTGATGCTGCTGCCCGATGACTTCAAAGCAAACACAAAGATCAAAGTCAACAACCACCTCTTCAACAAGTATGATACACAGATAACTTAACTGTAGCACATTGCTGGGCAGAACTTTGGCGGTGTTATCCTCGATTGATCTACATCTATTTAAACCTTGGATAATTCACATTCATGAAAACTTAAATCTTCCTCTTTTAACATTTCTTTCAGAGAGAATCTCCCAGGGCATTTTAAGTTCAAAGAATACTGTCCTCAGGTATTCAGAAATTTGAGGGAACGGTTTGGGATCGAGGATTTGGATTACCAAGTATGTGAATAATGTGGTGATGTATAATGTGAACTTGAACTCTTTAGGAATTGTTTGGAAATCCTCTATGATCAACTATACATAAATATTTGAATATCCAGCATCCAACTGCTTTTGCTGTAATCCATTTGGATGGTACGTGCAAGTTGTAAGTTGCAAATCTCCCTGCTTTCTTGCTGCATTTTACCGAGGCACACCCCCTTTTTGTCGTAGTATCTCGTCGCTTTGAAAGTAGAGCGAGTTCAGCGAGGCCGAACGTACTACTCATCAGCAAAGATGGCTGCGCCCGTAAAGAGATAATATTTATGTAGCTAACAATAACAATGATTAGCCAATGGGAAATGGGAAATATACTACGACCAAAAGGGGACGTACCAGCGTACCATCCAAATTGATTACAGCATTTACCTTAAGGTAATTGTGAATTGTTGTGTCGTTTACTTCTCATCATTCTGAAGCTTCTTCAGCAAATACACAATGTGACTAGAAGTTAAATTTTGCCATTACTTTGTTTGCTACTCTGCGTCAGGTTTCACTGACGCGGAGCCCCCCTGTTCGGAGTGCAGAAGCCCAGGGAGAGGGACTGCTGCTCCACTCTGAAGACCACACCCTAGTGGTCAAGCAGATCTCCAGCGAGGATGTGGCAGATATGCACAACATCCTGTCTGAGTACCATCAGGTGTGTGTGTGTGTGTGTGTGTGTGTGTGTGTGTGTGTGTGTGTGTGTGTGTGTGTGTGTGTGTGTGTGTGTGTGTGTGTGTGTGTGTGTGTGTGTGTGTGTGTGTGTGAGATGAATGTCGTGTTTGATAAACGTCCCTTGAATGGATGCCTCTGTTTGAGGGCGGTGGTTCTTGGATGAAACGAGGTTGTGCACCAGACGACACCCTGCTGATGGTTGGAATGTGCAGCCAGGGGTTCTGTAGATAGAACAGTGGGAGGAGAAGTGGAATCTCTGTCGGGGTGGGTCCATCCACTGGGTCCCATCTGAATCAGAGCATTGTTTTCGCAGCAGTAGCTTTTTACAGATCTTTTGGAAACCCCACAATATTGTCTTCATGTTATTACAATTGAACATGGATTCTGTTTACACAACTATCTCTTTATATATTTACCAAAGTAATGGACGTTCAGCACTGATTGAATGTTTACAATGTTAAAATGACATATTATCAGGCCAGATCTCAAACATGCTCTAAGGTAGCATGAGAACCAGACTAAGCATTAATTTGTGCTGCAGATACGGTCATGCTCCCCTACCATACAATATGGTTTTTGCCCGGTACAAGATAGACCAATCACAACTGTTTACCTGATATGAGGCGGGATAAATCTGATGATAGTGCAGAGGAGTGCTGTAGAGGCATTTCAACAACAACAAAGATGGCTGCCTTTGATGTTGATTCCGCTATTGAGAAAGTATTAAAGAAATAGACGACACGTTTTCACTAAAAGAACAACATATAACTGCACTTAAAGCTTTTGTTGAGAAGAAAGATGTCACTCAGTGCTGTGTCACCCGTTTCAGTGATTGGTTGGTGGCCAGCCTAATTGCGTCCAGCAGCATTTTACTTTGTAAATGGAGGCCAACTGGCTGTGGAGGAGCATTTGTTCTGATCCCAAAAGAGAACAAAAGCTGTTGGATAAATTCCATACAACTTGCATACGAGAGTGAGCTGAAGGAAACCCCGCTGACGTTGGTGGCCTGCCATCAATTTACTTTGATGAAGTAGGGAGAATTTTGACTTGGTTGCCTTGCTATTCTGTAGATGGTACAGTAACTACAAACAGACTGCTGATATCTACAAGGCTTTTGCAGGGATGATCCATTTTGTTTCAGCTCCTCCTCTGATCTTATGTTTATTTTAGTTGTTGACGCTAGCTTACAGAGTTAGTTCATAGAGTAGCTGTTGGCTCCATGGTCCCTGATCAACAGTGAAACAGAATGTTTCTATTTCTAGTAATCCTATGTGCGTTTAATTATTCTGCCTTGCAGAATAATTGCATGCTTATAGAAATTCATATTAAACAGATCTAATACGGTTAACCTTTCAGTTTAATATGGTCTTTAAAGGGCAGTACTCGTCTGGGTGATCAAACCATCCTATCCGTCTCGCCTGGCTTCACTAAAACAACTGTTTTTTATTAAAAGTCTCAATTACTTCCTTGAACAATTTCTACCAAAGATCATTTTGTGAGCACAAAATGATCCTTGCAAATATAGCGCTTTCGTCTTTTGGAATACAGGCCCTTTGGCAGAATCGGTTCAAGAAAGTCTTGACAAATAATTGGTAACCGATATTTCAGCCCAGCCAGGAGTAGGATTGGGTACCGCACTCTGTGCTTTTAAGAGTAACAACCGAATGACATCAGTACTACGCCGCGAGTATTGAAGTTAAATCAATAGGTGCCCAACTTTAGTCCATCAGAGGCGGGGCCATCTGGTTAGTGAGAGAGTGGGCTAGAGGCGACTCTGTAGCAGTCGTTACGGTCAGGGCCGTGTTATCAACTATAGTTGTTAACGCGTTTCAAACCTGGATGCAGACACAGATCGCTGCAACAGTTAATGAGAAAAGCTGGCCAGGGATACACATGTACCCTGAGGAAACCCTAAACACATCTGGAGCTGAGGAGGGCAGGTGTACCCTGAGGAAACCCTAAACACATCTGGAGTTGAGGAGGGCTCTGTGTTCAGTTTCCTGAATAAATCCCAATGTTGAAATGAAGCACACCTTTTGAGAACTGGTTCAGAATATACTGGTGTGGGTTAAAGTATGAACAGTAGCCAGGATAGACAGCTAAAAGACTTGATGACGTCACAGACCAGCTATTCCCTATAACTTCAATATATTGATTATATTGGCACCATTTATTTTGAAGCCAGTTTGTCTGCAATGGTAATGTGGTTAACCATTACAAGCCATCATTACATGATAATGTGAGCGTGGTCTTCTATCAACAACCCAAAACATGCTTGTTGAGCTGTGGCATCTTCTTGTTCAGAGTTCACCTAGACTCTGCATAGCCAACCCCTCCCACCCCTCCTACGCACTTGTTGTATATTGTACGTCCTGGCACTTTATGTACGCATGTTGTATGTCGCAATTAGTCATAGTACTTAGTTGTGTAGCATCTTATCCTAGCTATCTTTGTTGTATACAGGGATTGGGTTAACCTCACAATTGTTAGTGCTTTGCACTTGGTTCTATGAACATCCTTACTGTACCCGAGGCGATATATTTTTGTTTCAAATGTACTTTCGCTTTAGGGAAAACCGCCTACTAAATGCTCAAATAGAAAAAAATTCTTCAGGAGAAAAAATCGACTAATGTAATTCCAGCTATAGGCGTTCCAATTACTGCCGATCATGTAAACCAGAGCTGGTGAAGAGTTATTGGGGGCATGCAGCCACCCTCCCCGCCCAGCTGCCGTGCCAGCTGATCCATGTGGTGTGATGCTGTTCCTCCAGCACATCGTCAAGTGCCACGGCAGCACCCTGCTGCCCCAGTTCCTGGGGATGTACCGCGTGACCGTGGACAACGAGGAGACCTACCTGATCGTCATGAGGAACATGTTCAGCCACAGGCTTGTGGTGCACAGGAAATACGACCTCAAGGTTTGCATGCTGTCCACTCAGCTCGTCACACTTCATCTGAATGGATTCAGGACCTGTATCTCGGCTCCCTTTTTGACACTTTGACATCCTCAACCATTGGGGCTATAAGAGTAAACTGGAGGTGTTTTTTCACAGGGCTCCCTGGTGTCCCGTGAAGCCAGCGACAAAGAGAGGGTATGTCTCCAACCCATCAGCAGTGGTCTCTTCACCAAAAGGGCACCTATTAATCAACTTTTATTTGATTGAGTTTTAATTAAGTTTTATTCCTTAGGGCAAGGAGCTCCCTACCTTCAAGGACATGGACTTCAGAAACAACATGCAGAAAGTGTACGTCACTGACGAGCAGAAGGAGAAGGTTATGGAGAAACTGAACAGGGATGTGGAGGTACGAGGCGGGAGGGGGCGTTCCACTGTTGTTACTGCTCTTAACCACAGAGGGCCAGTATAAACCTTGCCCAAACGGTTGACGGGTTTGTCCTCCCCAGTTCCTGGTTAAGCTGAAGATCATGGACTACAGCCTCCTCCTGGGCATCCACGACGTGGGCCGGGCCGAGCGCGACGAGGAGGAGGGCGACGAGGCGTCCAACGACGAGGACCTGGAGACGGAGAACGGCGTGGCCCCGGGCCCGGCCGCGGCCTCCTACGGCACCTCTCCAGAGGGCATAGCGGGGTACATGTCTTCCTGTAAGCCCCTGGGGCCCGGGGAGTTTGACCCCTACGTAGACGTCTACGCTATCTCCAGTGTCCCAGGTATGTGTTCAGTCGGGGTGGGAATCCCCGCGCCGCGATACCGATAATATCGCCATTCCGCAATAAGTTCAGTTAGAATAAGACCAGACCAGCCGTGGAGCGCTGTGCGTCGGGCACTGCGCACATTTCAATGCCATCACACCATGCAATATTCTGGAGACTATTACCCAATAAGCAGTAGGTAACTGGTTCAACCTGTTTGTCCAGCTAGGATTACCATTAAGCGTTCTCTCGTTTCGAAAGGTTGGATTCAAATGGCTGTTAAGAAGTGTATCCCACTTGTTCTACAACAGTGTAAAGCACATGAAGACCTGGCCAATGGAGCTCCTTTGTGGTTGTTACCCGCATAGACTGTGTATAACACAGGTTAAACTGACTAACATAGTCTGTATAACACGGGTTAAACTGACTAACATAGTCTGTATAATACAGGTTAAACTGACTTAACATAGTCTGTATAATACGATTCAACTTACTTTACATAGACTGTATATAATACAGGTTCAACTGACTTAACGTACTGTTTATAACACCGGTTAAACTGACTAACATAGTCTGTATAATACAGGTTAAACTGACTAAAATAGTCTGTATAATACAGGTTAAACTGACTTCACAACAAAGAAAGCTCCTGCAAAGTGAGTCCAATTATCCCCATTGAGATGTAGACCGTGTTTTGGGCATTTCTAGTATCCCTCAAACTGATTGGGGAGCTGCAGATTTATTCTATGAATGAATTCTGCCAGGCGTCTACAAGAAGCCATCTTCCTGCACCCGGTTTTTTGTTTTGATGAAGGGTGTGTGGGTGTGTGAGGGAGAATCAATGTGTTGCTTGCTGCTCTACAAGGAAACGTAGCCATTTAAAAAATGTGTGATGTTTAGATGTTACACTTTTAGTATTTAAATTATTTAAGTGTCTTCAAGTTTTCTGAGATTGTATTAAGTTTCTTCAGGTGTAATCAGACAGAAGGCTTGCCAAGTGTTCCAACAACTGTTGGTGAGCTTTTTTGATTGCTGGATTTAATTTATTTAGTATACTTAATAGGGCTGTAACGATACACAAACTCACGATTCGGTTTGTATCACGATTTTTGACCCACGGTTCGATACATCCCACGATTTTTTGAAATTTAAAAAGCATTTTATTTAAACAACACTTATATACCAATTAACTTAATGTAACATTTAATAACAAATAATTTGGAACACTGAACAGATTTGAACAGAAAGAATACTATTAAAGTATAGCTAAATGAATAAAGAAATAACGTGTGGGAGGATGCTTTTTTCAACTGTTTGGTTGGTTTAGTCAAATATCCTTATTAGCACTTCTTATTAGGCTATGTAGCTTAAATAATGACATAATCAGGCCGTATAGAATGCAACATGTTTAATAGCCTAACTTTCAATAGATGGAGAAAAACCTGAATGTCATGAACGTCGCAATAACGAGGCGTTACGAGTAGCATATGTGTGCGCCAGAATGGCAATGTGCGTATGCGTGTGTGAGTGACGTCAGCGAGTGAGTGGACGAGCGAGGAGAGCGAGCGGTAGCGCGTGTGTCTAGTGAAGAAGCGAACGAGTCCGGTAGAATAAAGTACCCATCCTGTCAATAATCGGTGGCCGCTTCATTCCGACCTATAAGCAGACAAACTGCCAGTCAAATCACACAAAACACTAGAGACAGGATCACACAGGCCCCTCTGGATAAATGTCGTTCATATCGCATATGAGCACTTCGACGGCTGTGGAGAAATGCGATCCTCCGTAGCCACGGAGGATTGCAGTCGCATACTTACGGCATCGATAGGAGGGGGCGCTGTCAGCAGACTATTATTTAGACAAATTATTAGCAAATTTCAATCGGACAATTTGACAGCAGAGTTAGAAAGGGCGTATCGCGCTTCTGCCTTCTCACACCGCGAGACAGGATCGTGGCTTTGAGTATCGCGATTTTCGGTTTGATACGCGTATCGTTACAGCCCTAATACTTAATAATTCAATCGGGGGCAACTGAGAAGATCATTTGTAATTCAAAGTAGTGTCGTCGGTGCGTGATGCAGTGGGTGCGTGGTCATTGCTGTGTTTTGTGAAGAAGCGGCGCACTGAGGTTGGATGTGTTGATGTCCAGGAGCCCCCCAGCGGGAGGTGTACTTCATGGGCCTGATCGACGTGCTCACTCAGTACGACACCAAGAAGAAGGCCGCGCACGCAGCCAAGACGGTGAAGCACGGGGTGAGTGGACTATGGATCACCAGGGAGGGGCTGGAGGCCACGGATCACTAGCCTGTATTCACCTCCGCTTGTCTTGGTCTGTCTCCTCTCTACAGGCCGGAGCTGAGATCTCAACGGTCCACCCAGAACAATACGCCAAGCGGTTTCGTGAATTCATCTCAAACATCTTTGCATAGCGTAGTGTGACACGCAAGGCCGTGATTGGTCTGATCCAGCATGCGTTCACGTGATTTTTTTTGTTATAGATCCAAATGAACTTTCCATTTGTTTGTGATGCTAGTTACCATCGACCAAAAAAGCACATTTGGATCAGACTACTTCCATTGTTGTAATAATGTGTACTACTGCTTATGCATCTATTTATTTGAAAGGGTGACATCAGTGAATTAGATTCCACATTAATGAAGAAAAGCACTCCGACTGTCTTGACAATTAGGAAAGCTACTTTGAACTGGCTGTTTCATGAATCAGACTGGGTCCATATATTTAAAGATGACAAAATAAGCTTAATATTTCTATATAGAAATTGGCCCTTTGCTTGTTTGCTTCACGAAGATGTGCCAAAAGTGTACCATCAGATTTTTAAAAAAGAAGAAACGATTAGACTAAATCAGGCTTTTTTTCTTTTTCAAATAGTTTGCCAGATTAGTATTTGAGAAGTATTTGAGAAGGTGTTGTGAACCGTGTTTCCACCCCATAAATTATAGTTAACTGAGTGATGTATTGTGGTTTTCCTCGAAGATTCAGAGAGAATCCAACCGGGTCAGTTTAGTTAACCCTGTGACCCGTCACAGCCCACAAAGGGACTCTCCTCTACCAAAGTGCACCTACAATGTCAGCCAACGCTAGTCTGACCAACGCTGATGACGCACAAACTAACGCGAGGGAAGCGGAATAAGTTTGTTGACTAACCTCCCACACACGTGCAGAGTTGGCCCATATCTGATCCTCTGTAATGCCATGGGGTTCATTCGTTAAATGTTTTACAGCAAACTGATCATTGTGATGAGTAAGAAAGCCCCCCATGTAACTAGGGGTAAATCAGTGTATTTCATAACCATTGGTGTTGGCTTGTTACAATTGTCTTAAATGTGAGAAGAGAACACTACATTTGAACAGCTTTATGCAATTAGCCTTAATAAAGTAATGGAGTAATATCATAGCAACCTAATACACTGGAAAGACAAAATGTTTTCTCTGTATAATGCCTCATGAAGGTATGATTGCACATCATGCATTTTTGCTAATCAGCTTTTGGACCAAAATATATTTTACAAAGAACTTTTGATCATTTGTTGTCTGAGCTTTATTGTGAGTGATTGTGGGAAGCCGATTGTATTGTTTCGTTTCATACGGTTCGAAAACTGCTTCAGAGATCGATAAAGCGGAACTCTCTTTATCCTGACTGTTGTGCGTTAACAGAACAATGTGTGCCTGTTCTCCAAGCACTGCACACACGCCATCAGGGGAAGTTGCTGGTGCTCCATTACCTAGTGGGCTGTATCTCACCAGTCCTAGTGGCCTGTATCTTGTCAGTCCAGGTGGTCTGTCTCTTACCAGTGCTTGACAACGGGGCCTTGCAGGTCAGAGCCCTTCTCTTTTCTCACCAGTTGTAATTGTGCTGACTGCCCACTTCCTGTTGCTACAAGTGCAGAGGAATTCTGAGACAAAAGGAAACGAGTGGAGGGGACAGGAATCCAGGAGGGAAAGGGAGTGCTCTTACACAAGCTTCAAAGTGCTGACCAACTGCAGAGGGATATTAGACCAGACCAGTGCAGACTCCTTATCGCACCAACCGTTCTGTGGTATTGACATGAAACAGGAGCATAACCGCAAGTAGGAGTTGGTAGGCACTGTTATAAAACAAGTTATCCTTCTGTAAACCCATGCATTTGCATGAGGAGGGAAGCAGTCGGAGCATTGGAAACAACCTGTTGATCCAAACGATGATGGGTGGGCTACTGGTTTGGTGTGTGTGTGTGTGTGCGTCTCAAAAGTCTGCTTCCTTGGCTGAGTCCCTTAACCTCCAACCACTTGACGCAACCCCCTCCCCATCAGCACATCCACGTGCCCCACTTCGACCACCTCAGCTTTCCCTGCTCTGTAATCGATTCATTCGGTGTGATGACCTCCAGGGCCTCTCGACGTGTGTGCTTTCCTGCTCCTCACTCAGGATGTCCTGTCACAGCCTGCGTTTGTGAGATCCTCTGCTGGTGTGTAAATGGCCAGTGGGTGGGATGAGGCTCCATCTAATGCCAAGATATTCCTAAGCCGCACAAGTTGTGCATTCGTATTTGGGTTCCTAGCAGACCGCTGTAAACTCTCCAGCAGACTTGAGGCCCACGAGGACCTCCTTCCCCGACCAAGGTGAGAGCTTTCAATTATGGAACTTTGTTCATCATCCCAATTTATTAAACCTGATATATCTGGATTATGCAATTACATTTTTAATTGTAAATGGATGTATAGCTTCAAATGTGCCCTTACTTTGCACACGGCATGGTATTCATGTTTGTTAAATGTTTAACATAAGGTATTGACTTACCCCTCCCAAAAAAGCTTTTGGAACATTCTTATTCATCCCCTGCGCCTCCTGCTTCTACTGCGACACCTCGGTTAACATATGAAACCCTCATCCCGTCCCCACCGAAAGCAGACCTAAATGTATCGTCCCCTCTGAAACCTGCTCTGCTTTCAGACCATGAGCGCCGACCACACCAACCACTCGGAGCTGTTCGTCAACGGCACCCCCTGGTTCCTCATCTGCACCATCGAATTAGCCACGGACACGCGGCAAATCATCCTCTTCCTCCTCTACCTCCTCATCTTCATGGTGGGCCTCCTGGAGAACCTGCTGGTGGTGTGGGTCAACTGGCGGCGG
Source organism: Gadus morhua (assembly GCF_902167405.1). NCBI lineage: Eukaryota > Metazoa > Chordata > Actinopteri > Gadiformes > Gadidae > Gadus > Gadus morhua. The sequence goes on along the minus strand of NC_044048.1, from coordinate 5,851,415 downwards.
CGGCGCGCGGCCAGCGGCGTGCTCTTCTGCGTCATCAACGTCAGCCTGTCGGACCTGAGCCTCGTGGCCGTGCTGCCCTTCTACATGATGGAGGTCACCCTGGACAAGGTGTGGCTGTGGGGCCGCTTCCTCTGCAAGGTCACTAACCTCCTCTACCTGATTAACTTCTACGGCAGCTCCTTCTTCCTGGCCTTCATGACCCTGGAGCGCTACCGGTCCCTGGTGCGGCCCTCGGCCCCGGCCCTCTTCCCCGCGCTGGGCCTTCGCCGCTGGCTCCTTTGCGGCGGGACCTGGCTGCTCTGCCTGTTCCTGGCCCTGCTGGAGAACGTGCACATGGACCTGCTGGAGTGGGACGAGCCGGGCTGCTTCATGATGCCTCAGTTCAGCTACGTGGAGTGGTTTGTCTCCGTGGCTTTTCTGGGCCTGGTCTTCCAGTTCGCCCTGCCCGCCACCATCATCGTCGGCTGCAACGTGCTGATCGCCCGGGCGGTGCGCAGCGCGCCCGACGTGCAGGGGAGACGGGACGTGTGGCTGGTCCACGTGTACTCGCTCGTCTTCATCGTCTGCTGGCTGCCCTACCACCTGGTGATGCTGCTGATCATCATAGACGATTTAAACCCACGGCTCTTTGAGTGCAACACGGTGGATTTACTGTACTTCTGCTACAGCGTGGTGCAGTGCCTGTCTCTGTTCCACTGCGTGGCCAACCCCATCCTATACAACTTCCTCAGCAAGAGCTTCCGCAACAACCTCGTCAACGCGGTGGTGAGCTACATACCGAGAGAAGGGCTTACAGAGCTGGGGGAACAAGCAGACTCTGGGGGCAAGGGCGGGGGAAGGGGTCAGAGCAAACCGCGTCGGATCAGCAACAGCAGCACGAGCCACTCTGAAGTCGGATCGTAAGGAGTGATCTCAAGAGGCGAGCCTCCAGCTCCATCCTAGTGTCAGCAAAGTTCATGTGAGACCCAAGGCCTCTTGACGCTTTACAAAACTTCAATGGAAGAACTTAATGATATAATCTTTGAAAAATAGGCTCACCTAAACTAAATATATAACCCGCTTGACTTTAAATAACATGCTCGCAAATAAAGAAATGTAAGGACATTTTTAATTCCTTCATGCTTTTGAGTCCCACAAAAACTCTTTAGTAAATGGACAATACCAAGACAAAGGCAGCCCCCCGGACGAGCAGGACGGACTCTTTGGAAATGCAATACCAGTTCAATGTCGTACAGGCAGTAAATATGAAGAATAACTGAATCAATGAGGAGCAGCTGGGTGGCAGGTTTAGGTAGACCCTCATTAAGGTGCGGTCGTTGGAAGCTTTACGTCCTGATTCCAGACTTGTTATGCATTTATGGTCACTCATCTGTTCCTGAATAATGCTCTAACATTGTTGTTTATTATCACCATTTCTTACTAATAAAAAACATTTTATTTACTCGACCCAAAGTATTGAGGAAAAAATATCACTTTATCACGAAATCCCAGAATTCTTTTTTGCGGCGGGGGATGCATAAAGGAGGATGTTCCAGCTCCTCTGTCTGAACCTCCATGGTGTTGTCGGAGCAATCAGAGGAAGGAGGCCGCTAGCGCGCCGACGATAGCACAATAGCAGGAAGGGCCCTGGGCCAAGGTCACACACCCGCGCTGATAAAACCCAGAATGTGCCCATTCATCACTGGAAGTGTGATGATGAGGCAGAACAACACCAAATACACATCAAAATGGAAGAAACAGGAACAATGATTTTATTTACTAATAAAACAAACAAAGACGGCTCAAAGTTGTTACTTTATAAAATGATTAAAAAAAACATAAATAGAATAAATAGTTAGGATCTCATACAGATATACATGGTAACAGACATTAACTATACACATGGAACCTTGTAGAAAGTTTGTACTATTCAACCTTTTCACAGCCAGTACCGATTCCGTTTAATAAACCTTAAGGTATCAGATGTCACAAAATCACTTTCTATGTCTGGCATGATAAGATGCCAGTGAGCATCATGGTTTCTACAGCACCAATGTACCAAGATAGCATGTAGAACACTAAATATTAACTCATTGGATAAAAGTGCAACATTATGATGGTATCTGATAAGACTAGAACAAAAATATATATTTTCAGATAGTATGTACATTTAGGATTTTAATTTAGCTGGAGTAGCAAAACCCAACATTTCAAGACGGAGTGGGTCGATTTGAACTAATAAGGCCTCAATACATCTACAGTGGCAAGTGATGCTGTAAACTCAAAACCTGGTGTGTTGGAAACATAGAAAAACGGTTGAAAGACGCCACACGCTACAAGGACTACACACATTCAGATATACATTTGGTATGCTACATTATGGTGCTACGTTTATCAGACGGTCATGGCGGGTCTCCCAAAGGCATCAGAGCTGTGAAACAGTCTGGAGACGTCCAACCACACATCAAACCACTAGAAACACTGCCATCTAGCGGACTCGGAGGAATCGACTAAATCTGAACGCTGATCAGAGTCTTCGGGATGTCACACACGCACACACACACCCACTGAATACCGAATAGCCCCATATGCGGTGTTGACGGATTGGGCGGGAAATCTGGTGACCACGGAGCATTAAAAACAGCTTTCCCGAGCTATAGTGTGGGCTCAGAGCAGCGAGCCAACATGTAACCCAGCTGTGAGAGAGGGACCGACGGCTGCACTCTGGGACTGGAATGGGAGACGCTTTGCCGGGAGTCCCTACCCTGGAGCGCGAGTGCTGGGCGGTGTGTTCCTGTGGTCCTCGGCACCACAACCGCTGAGCGTCGTACAATAGAACGAGAGCCAGCTGACCCCCAGTGTAGGACCTAGGCACGCCAGACACCACCCGAGCCCTGACCCCCGGGGGTCAGTTGTCCCCCTGGGGTCCCGGGGGGGGGGGGGGGGGGTCAGTTGTCCCCGGGGGGGGGGGGCCTGGGGCCCAGGAGGGGTCAGGGGTCCCCGGGGGGCAGCAGCAGCGGCTCCTTGGAGTGGTCGTTGTACATGAAGGTCTGCTCGATGTTGAAGTCGGCCGGCAGGTGGCCCTTGTGCAGCTCCATGTGGGAGGACACCAGCTTCAGCGTGGAGAAGTAGAGGCCGCACACGGTGCAGCGGTACATGAGCGCCCCGGCGTGCGTCTTCAGGTGGCAGATCATGGTGGAGCGCCCGCGGAAGAAGCGCAGGCACACCTTGCACTGGTAGGGCTTCTCCCCGGTGTGGATGCGCAGGTGGTAGGTGAACTCCCCCGAGTGGGCGAAGCGCTTGCCGCAGTAGCGGCAGCGGTACCACTTGGTGTTCCGGAGGCCGCCGCCGGCCGCCAGCTCGGAGCCCCCCAGCTCAGAGCCCCCGCCGGGCAGCCGGCCGAAGCCCATCCCCGGGCCCAGCCCCAGGCAGCTCATCTTCACCAGGCCCCCCCCCGCCTCCCGCTGGGAGGAGGATGAAGGGTAGGGGGACGAGAGGAACTCCAGGGGCTGCTCCGCTCGCCGCTTTCCCGCCCCCCCCGGCCCCCCCGGACCCAGCCCGCCCGGCCCCAGCCACCCCTCCCCCCCGGTCCCCCCCGGCCCCAGCGCCCCCGGCCCCCCCGTGTGCAGGCCGAGGTGGTACTGGAAGGCCGAGGACGAGCGGAACCTCTGGGGACACAGGAAGCACTGCAGCTCCTCCCCGCCGCCCTCCAGGCCCCCGCCGCTCTCCAGGCCCCCGCCGCCCTCCAGGCCCCCCGACGACACGCCCCTGAAGGCCCGCAGCGCGCTCCGCTCCCGCTCCTTGGCGGCGGCCTCCTCGGCGTGCGTGGCCATGTGTCTGTCCAGCAGGGGGCGCTCCAGGAAGCTGTGGGCGCAGTGTGGGCAGGTGTAGACGGGCAGGGCGAGGTGGGTGAGGGTGTGCCACAGCAGGGAGCACAGGTAGAGCTGGGGCTGGTGGCACACGCCGCAGCTCAGGCTCTGGACACACACGTGGCTCAGCAGGTGCTCCCGGACCGCCTGGGGACACAACGTGGTCACCAGTGGTGTAGTCTATTTTATTGTAGTGGGTATACTGTGATGATTCCCTCCCAGCCTCGTACAAACCCGTCCGACCGGTACGTGTACGTGTGTGGCGCTTATGGGGTGTCGCACCACACTCACCAACGGAGGGGTCTACAACCCGCTGATTTAAGAGTATAACGATTATCAACAATCATGGAAAGAACCAGTTTTAATAACAGTATGAACAAATAGAACACAAAAATGAACAGTTGTCCTTTGTATATCTATGGTAGCAATAGCACATGCTAAACAAGGACAAAATCTACTCAAAATAATTTAATGAACTGTTTACATCCATGGCTAACCAGTGCATGAGAAGGAGATGACACTCTTTCAATTGCTCTAATTTGAGCTCTTACTGTTGTTATCTAACATACCATACAGTAATTGAATTGTGTAAAAGTGTGAAATTACTGCGCCTTAAAAATGACCATGAATTAGCTATACTCTCATTTGCATAGTGATTAACATTATGAATTTCAATTGTGTATACCAACTGTATGTTGGCTGACATTTACCTATAACTTTTTTTCCCTCCACTCTGACCAAGGATGCCTGTTTTTAAATTCCCTAGCCTGACACCCAGTCTGAAAGGCTGGCCAGGGGTTCTCATCTAAAAGTAACAAGGAGATATAAAGTGGGATTAAAACATTGTCTTCTGTTGACTACTTATTATGTGGTTTACACATTAATACGGGAGGACAGGACACACACACACACACACACACACACGCACGCACACACACGCACACACACGCGAGAAGGAGGGGCTTGGCCCGCCAACTAACGTGCAGAGATGCAGGGGCAGCTTCGCGCTTCGTAACAGAGACAGGGCAGAGCGCGAGCGCGCAGCGGGAATTTTATGAATGGTGAATGTAGGAGATAACTTCCCCTGCTTAAAGTATTTTATTGCAGTTATACCCAACCGATATTTCCGAAAAATAAACACAGAAGTGAAAGATCTGTCACAAGACGATTGATACGTATCCGTGCACATTTTTAAGTGGGTATACGCAAATCCTGGTGCGTTCCTAGTGGGTATACGGCGTATACCTGCGTATCACGTAGACTACACCACTGGTGGTCACACAACGTGGGGACACAACGTGGTCACACAACGTGGGGACACAACGTGGTCACACAACGTGGGGACACAATATGGTGAAGTTGTGTAATATTTCCTTTAAAAATATATAGGCCTCTATATAGGCCTCTATATATATATATATATATATATATATATATATATATATATATATATATATACATACATATATAAATAATGATTGCAGTTGCTCTTGAATGATTCTAATAGTTTGGTATAAGAGTCCCGTGGCTAGAGGAGGCCCCCGGTCCTGATGTACTGACCTGGAAGTCGTGCTCCAGCACCCGGCTGCACACGGCACACTGCAGCTCCACCTCCTGGCCCTGGGGGGCGCCGGAGAGCGCGGCGGGGGGCAGCGTGTAGCCCGCCGCCGCCTGCCGCCGGTGCCGCAGCAGCTTGCTCTGGCTGCAGAACTGCAGCTGGCACATGTCACAGGAGTACAAGGCCACGCCCACGTGGGCCAGGGCGTGAGCCACGCCCGCCGGCCGGTCGGGGAACGAGGCCCCGCACGCCCGGCAGAGCCCCGCCTCCGTCAGGTGGGTCTCGGCGTGGGTGTGCACGGCGGCCGGGTCGGCCGGCACGGCCACGCCGCAGGCCCGGCACGACACGGTGCTCCCCGGGGCCTGGGGCGCCAAGGAGAGGTTACACTACCGTTAGCAGACGCTGTTATCCAGAGCAACACAGTAAGACCGAGAGGTTAAACTGACGTTAGGGCGTTTAGCAGACGCTGTTATCCAGAGCAACACAGTAAGACCGAGAGGTTAAACTGACGTTAGGGCGTTTAGCAGACGCTGTTATCCAGAGCAACACAGTAAGACCGAGAGGTTAAACTGACGTTAGGGCGTTTAGCAGACGCTGTTATCCAGAGCAACACAGTAAGACCGAGAGGTTAAACTGACGTTAGGGCGTTTAGCAGACGCTGTTATCCAGAGCAACACAGTAAGACCGAGAGGTTAAACTGACGTTAGGGCGTTTAGCAGACGCTGTTATCCAGAGCAACACAGTAAGACCGAGAGGTTAAACTGACGTTAGGGCGTTTAGCAGACGCTGTTATCCAGAGCAACACAGTAAGACCGAGAGGTTAAACTGACGTTAGGGCGTTTAGCAGACGCTGTTATCCAGAGCAACACAGTAAGACCGAGAGGTTAAACTGACGTTAGGGCGTTTAGCAGACGCTGTTATCCAGAGCAACACAGTAAGACCGAGAGGTTAAACTGACGTTAGGGCGTTTAGCAGACGCTGTTATCCAGAGCAACACAGTAAGACCGAGAGGTTAAACTGACGTTAGGGCGTTTAGCAGACGCTGTTATCCAGAGCAACACAGTAAGACCGAGAGGTTAAACTGACGTTAGGGCGTTTAGCAGACGCTGTTATCCAGAGCAACACAGTAAGACCGAGAGGTTAAACTGACGTTAGGGCGTTTAGCAGACGCTGTTATCCAGAGCAACACAGTAAGACCGAGAGGTTAAACTGACGTTAGGGCGTTTAGCAGACGCTGTTATCCAGAGCAACACAGTAAGACCGAGAGGTTAAACTGACGTCAGGGCGTTTAGCAGACGCTGTTATCCAGAGCAACACAGTAAGACCGAGAGGTTAAACTGACGTCAGGGCGTTTAGCAGACGCTGTTATCCAGAGCAACACAGTAAGACCGAGAGGTTAAACTGACGTCAGGGCGTTTAGCAGACGCTGTTATCCAGAGCAACACAGTAAGACCGAGAGGTTAAACTGACGTTAGGGCGTTTAGCAGACGCTGTTATCCAGAGCAACACAGTAAGACCGAGAGGTTAAACTGACGTTAGGGCGTTTAGCAGACGCTGTTATCCAGAGCAACACAGTAAGACCGAGAGGTTAAACTGACGTCAGGGCGTTTAGCAGACGCTGTTATCCAGAGCAACACAGTAAGACCGAGAGGTTAAACTGACGTCAGGGCGTTTAGCAGACGCTGTTATCCAGAGCAACACAGTAAGACCGAGAGGTTAAACTGACGTCAGGGCGTTTAGCAGACGCTGTTATCCAGAGCAACACAGTAAGACCGAGAGGTTAAACTGACGTCAGGGCGTTTAGCAGACGCTGTTATCCAGAGCAACACAGTAAGACCGAGAGGTTAAACTGACGTCAGGGCGTTTAGCAGACGCTGTTATCCAGAGCAACACAGTAAGACCGAGAGGTTAAACTGACGTCAGGGCGTTTAGCAGACGCTGTTATCCAGAGCAACACAGTAAGACCGAGAGGTTAAACTGACGTCAGGGCGTTTAGCAGACGCTGTTATCCAGAGCAACACAGTAAGAACGAGAGGTTAAACTGACGTCAGGGCGTTTAGCAGACGCTGTTATCCAGAGCAACACAGTAAGAACGAGAGGTTAAACTGACGTTAGGGCGTTTAGCAGACGCTGTTATCCAGAGCAACACAGTAAGACCGAGAGGTTAAACTGACGTTAGGGCGTTTAGCAGACGCTGTTATCCAGAGCAACACAGTAAGACCGAGAGGTTAAACTGACGTCAGGGCGTTTAGCAGACGCTGTTATCCAGAGCAACACAGTAAGAACGAGAGGTTAAACTGACGTTAGGGCGTTTAGCAGACGCTGTTATCCAGAGCAACACAGTAAGAACGAGAGGTTAAACTGACGTTAGGGCGTTTAGCAGACGCTGTTATCCAGAGCAACACAGTAAGACCGAGAGGTTAAACTGACGTCAGGGCGTTTAGCAGACGCTGTTATCCAGAGCAACACAGTAAGACCGAGAGGTTAAACTGACGTTAGGGCGTTTAGCAGACGCTGTTATCCAGAGCAACACAGTAAGACCGAGAGGTTAAACTGACGTTAGGGCGTTTAGCAGACGCTGTTATCCAGAGCAACACAGTAAGAACGAGAGGTTAAACTGACGTTAGGGCGTTTAGCAGACGCTGTTATCCAGAGCAACACAGTAAGACCGAGAGGTTAAACTGACGTCAGGGCGTTTAGCAGACGCTGTTATCCAGAGCAACACAGTAAGACCGAGAGGTTAAACTGACGTTAGGGCGTTTAGCAGACGCTGTTATCCAGAGCAACACAGTAAGACCGAGAGGTTAAACTGACGTCAGGGCGTTTAGCAGACGCTGTTATCCAGAGCAACACAGTAAGACCGAGAGGTTAAACTGACGTTAGGGCGTTTAGCAGACGCTGTTATCCAGAGCAACACAGTAAGACCGAGAGGTTAAACTGACGTTAGGGCGTTTAGCAGACGCTGTTATCCAGAGCAACACAGTAAGACCGAGAGGTTAAACTGACGTCAGGGCGTTTAGCAGACGCTGTTATCCAGAGCAACACAGTAAGACCGAGAGGTTAAACTGACGTCAGGGCGTTTAGCAGACGCTGTTATCCAGAGCAACACAGTAAGACCGAGAGGTTAAACTGACGTCAGGGCGTTTAGCAGACGCTGTTATCCAGAGCAACACAGTAAGACCGAGAGGTTAAACTGACGTTAGGGCGTTTAGCAGACGCTGTTATCCAGAGCAACACAGTAAGACCGAGAGGTTAAACTGACGTTAGGGCGTTTAGCAGACGCTGTTATCCAGAGCAACACAGTAAGACCGAGAGGTTAAACTGACGTCAGGGCGTTTAGCAGACGCTGTTATCCAGAGCAACACAGTAAGACCGAGAGGTTAAACTGACGTCAGGGCGTTTAGCAGACGCTGTTATCCAGAGCAACACAGTAAGACCGAGAGGTTAAACTGACGTCAGGGCGTTTAGCAGACGCTGTTATCCAGAGCAACACAGTAAGACCGAGAGGTTAAACTGACGTCAGGGCGTTTAGCAGACGCTGTTATCCAGAGCAACACAGTAAGACCGAGAGGTTAAACTGACGTCAGGGCGTTTAGCAGACGCTGTTATCCAGAGCAACACAGTAAGACCGAGAGGTTAAACTGACGTCAGGGCGTTTAGCAGACGCTGTTATCCAGAGCAACACAGTAAGACCGAGAGGTTAAACTGACGTCAGGGCGTTTAGCAGACGCTGTTATCCAGAGCAACACAGTAAGACCGAGAGGTTAAACTGACGTCAGGGCGTTTAGCAGACGCTGTTATCCAGAGCAACACAGTAAGAACGAGAGGTTAAACTGACGTTAGGGCGTTTAGCAGACGCTGTTATCCAGAGCAACACAGTAAGAACGAGAGGTTAAACTGACGTTAGGGCGTTTAGCAGACGCTGTTATCCAGAGCAACACAGTAAGACCGAGAGGTTAAACTGACGTCAGGGCGTTTAGCAGACGCTGTTATCCAGAGCAACACAGTAAGACCGAGAGGTTAAACTGACGTTAGGGCGTTTAGCAGACGCTGTTATCCAGAGCAACACAGTAAGACCGAGAGGTTAAACTGACGTTAGGGCGTTTAGCAGACGCTGTTATCCAGAGCAACACAGTAAGACCGAGAGGTTAAACTGACGTTAGGGCGTTTAGCAGACGCTGTTATCCAGAGCAACACAGTAAGACCGAGAGGTTAAACTGACGTCAGGGCGTTTAGCAGACGCTGTTATCCAGAGCAACACAGTAAGACCGAGAGGTTAAACTGACGTCAGGGCGTTTAGCAGACGCTGTTATCCAGAGCAACACAGTAAGACCGAGAGGTTAAACTGACGTTAGGGCGTTTAGCAGACGCTGTTATCCAGAGCAACACAGTAAGACCGAGAGGTTAAACTGACGTCAGGGCGTTTAGCAGACGCTGTTATCCAGAGCAACACAGTAAGACCGAGAGGTTAAACTGACGTTAGGGCGTTTAGCAGACGCTGTTATCCAGAGCAACACAGTAAGACCGAGAGGTTAAACTGACGTTAGGGCGTTTAGCAGACGCTGTTATCCAGAGCAACACAGTAAGACCGAGAGGTTAAACTGACGTCAGGGCGTTTAGCAGACGCTGTTATCCAGAGCAACACAGTAAGAACGAGAGGTTAAACTGACGTCAGGGCGTTTAGCAGACGCTGTTATCCAGAGCAACACAGTAAGAACGAGAGGTTAAACTGACGTTAGGGCGTTTAGCAGACGCTGTTATCCAGAGCAACACAGTAAGAACGAGAGGTTAAACTGACGTTAGGGCGTTTAGCAGACGCTGTTATCCAGAGCAACACAGTAAGACCGAGAGGTTAAACTGACGTCAGGGCGTTTAGCAGACGCTGTTATCCAGAGCAACACAGTAAGACCGAGAGGTTAAACTGACGTTAGGGCGTTTAGCAGACGCTGTTATCCAGAGCAACACAGTAAGACCGAGAGGTTAAACTGACGTCAGGGCGTTTAGCAGACGCTGTTATCCAGAGCAACACAGTAAGACCGAGAGGTTAAACTGACGTTAGGGCGTTTAGCAGACGCTGTTATCCAGAGCAACACAGTAAGACCGAGAGGTTAAACTGACGTTAGGGCGTTTAGCAGACGCTGTTATCCAGAGCAACACAGTAAGACCGAGAGGTTAAACTGACGTCAGGGCGTTTAGCAGACGCTGTTATCCAGAGCAACACAGTAAGACCGAGAGGTTAAACTGACGTCAGGGCGTTTAGCAGACGCTGTTATCCAGAGCAACACAGTAAGAACGAGAGGTTAAACTGACGTTAGGGCGTTTAGCAGACGCTGATATCCAGAGCAACACAGTAAGAACGAGAGGTTAAACTGACGTCAGGGCGTTTAGCAGACGCTGTTATCCAAAGCAACATTCAGTAAGTACACCTGTCTAAGAGAGAGAAACAGCATATCGCTGTGGGTACACTGAGGATGTTCGTAGAACCAAGTGCCAAGCACTTAGAGTGTTGAGTGAACCTATTCCCCGCACACAACAATGTAGGCTGCTGCACAACTAGGTGCTTTAAACATGTTTTACTTTCAGGAGCTACCTCCAAGCCCCAGTAGGCCTCGTTATGTCCAGGGATCTGTTCACAAGGGTTCACTCTACGCGAGGGGAAGGAACACTCCCCCCAGCCCCTTCTTCCTGCTCCATAAACATCTCCCATATCCCTCCCCATCGTCCTGTCCTCTCTGCCCCCTTACAGGGAACGAGAACCAAACACGAAAACAGAAGGAAGAAGAATATCAACTGCTTAGGAAAAGAAAAACCTAGAAGAAAGCTCTGCAGACAGGGAGCCAGAACAACAGCGCCATTAAACACAGTTTAGAGTTTAGAGGCGTGCATCTTTATTTTGACCCTTTTCTGTTGGACTAATTGTCTGTTATTTGGGAAAAGGCTGAACTACGATTCGTGCAAACCGTGAAAGAATGTCAACTTAAGGGCAGCATTAGAGCAAGGTCCAAACTGTTTAGGGGAACTTAGCCCGAAAAATAATAAGAAATAGAATAATAATTCAAAATTGTACAACATTTGTAGTATTGAATCTCAACTACATACTTAACTTTTGATTGACGTACGAGATGTTCACCTAGCGCCACTCTTTCTGTTAGCTTTAGTTATGATGGAATATATGAGTGACAATAGTTGGGGGTTTTTGCGCAGTGTTATTGCAGCTGTGCTGGATGGGGTCTGACGGTTTTCTCAGAACATAATCAACCCTGATGAATGACGATATCATCATCATCCTCATTGGGATATCTCGGCATACTGTTATAATTGGTAATAAAGTAGTTTTGAAAACGGGATGAATTCATCACTTTAGCTATTTGTTTAACTCTTCACTTTATTTGTTTCCAACCATTCATTTATTTATTTTTAAAGGTGTGGATATTTACATTGTATACTCCATTTAGACTTTTTTAAACCCTGTTCAAATCTTTATACTGGATGAAAGCTGTGAGAAGGTGAAATCCTCCCCCTTCTCACTGTCTCGCATTAGAGAAAATATTATTATTATTATTATTATATTATATTGTGTGTGTATATATTATATTGGGCTGGTGTAAAATTGGTCTTCCGTCCCGGTAGGGGGCAGAATGGTAAGGGAGCTTAGGATCAGGGTATCAGGGAATAGCCCAGGGGGTGTTGATAAAAACAACTGTTTTGTAAATATCAATAGGTTGTGCACAACGTGTGGGTATAAATGTGTTTCGTGATTGTTTATTTAGTGTCATGTTTATTTAGTATTCACACAATGTACTTTCTGTTCAGTTATGTAGGATTTGTAGCTTTAGATAAAGAATGTTCCCCGACTAATGGTCTGGCCCATACGGCCTTGATTAGTCCAATTGTCATTTCCCTATTTAAGGGCTGCCTCATTTGGTGTTTCGGGGCGGAAGGTGGTGCTGGCTTGACGTGAGGCCAGTACGAGAGACGTATGTTTTGGTTAGGCTATGCTATCTTAGTTTTTGTTTGCTGACTGATGCATTCATTTCCTTTTCGTTTTGGAACATTGCTCTATTTTTTGTGAATGTTTTGGAGACAATAAAACTTCACTTTTCCTAGTCCTGAGACCATTGCCCTCATTTTTGCCCACACTCTCAATATCCAGTTGGCCGTATCCCAGATACGTGGGGCGACCACGCCGGTCCCTCACAAAAGCCATTCAACTTTTCTTTACTGAGATGTTTTAGGTGGCTAATTGACCAAAGTAGTACCATTTATTTTATTATTTGTTTGAGAGTCAAACAAAGTATCAGCCTTATATCGGTATGGGCAGATAGCCAGAGCTACGGTATCGGTATCGTAAGGGAAAAGTGGTATCGGGACATCCCAATCCAAAGCAATTGAGTCAGTTTTCCGCCAGCCCCCCCCCCTCCCCGGTGTTACCTGGCCGCCGCTGGAGCCCCCGCCGTTCTCCACAAACACCAGGTCGTCTTCGTCCTCCTCCTCTTCCTCGTCCTCGTCCATGTACGTCTCGTCGTCGCTCAGCTCGATGATCTCGTCCGCCAGCCGCCTCCACTGCTCCTCCTCCCCCCCCGCCGCCGCCTCCCCGCGGACCCCCTCCGTCAGCCCGTCCTGTGCTGGCTCCGCCCGCCCCCCGTCCCCTCCCCTCGGGCCCCCCGGGGGGTCCCGAGGGGAGGGGGGCGGGGCGCTCTCCGCCGGGAAGGGGCCGGCGTCGTGCCGCAGCGAGACGGCCGCGCTCTGAGAGACGACCGCCTCGCCGTTCTCGTACCCTCCCCCCGGGGGTCCCGTGTGGGGGGGGCTGCCGTCCCCCTCCTCGGTCTTCAGCCGCAGCAGGGCGTGGCCCGGGAGCGCCGGGGTGTCACCGGGGCCCTGGGGGGGCCCCGGCGACACCCCGGGCTCTCTGGGCGGCTCCATGGGCTCCGCCGCCGGCAGCTGTCCGTAGCCCAGGTGGGAGTGGACGTCCTCCGCCTTCAGGTCCAGAGAGGGCGGGGCGGCGTGGAGGGGGGCCGGGGGGCCGCCGCCGCCGCCGCCCCCCCGAGGGGTCCTGGGGTGGAGCAGCGGCGAGGGGGCCGCGGCGGGGGTGGGGGCGGCGGAGGGCCCCGCCGACGAGGACAGAGAGGAGCAGGACGCCGCCGACGAGCACGCCGACGCCCCGGAGGCCGCCGCCGCCGCCGCCGCGGGGCCACCCGAGTCCAGGCCGTCGGAGGCGGAGCTCTGCATGTCGGGGAAGGTGGCGTGGCAGGCCTTCACCAGGTCACTCACGCCCAGACGCTCCGCCAGCTCGTACAGCACCCCCACGTCGATGAGGTCCGTCAGGATCTCCCCCGTGTAGATGAAGGTCAGCACCCGCTCGAAGTTGGCCGGGGACACAAACTCCAGCGTCAGGGCGGACGTCTGAGCCGCCCGGGCGAAGAGGCCGCGGAAGTAGGACCCGGCGCAGGCCAGCACGGCACGGTGGGCGGCGAAGGAGCGGCCGCCCACCGTCAGCAGCACGTCGCAGTACAGCCGGGCCCGGCGGCAGCGGTTGAGCTCGGAGAGCAGGCCGGCGGCGTGGCCGCAGCCCTGCAGCCGGATCCGCATCCCTGCTGCACTTCCTGCCGCGCAGAACCCAAGCTGCAGGAGAGCAACACAAAGAGAGTCAAATAAGAGTTTGAAATATGAGGATAGGGACTTTAAAGATCAAGCACTATTATTTGTTGACAGCATATTATGCCCCCACTTCACACACATTCTGCTTGCAGTTGTGCAACTTAATTCTTACGTGCAGTATAAACAGTACACTAAATATAAGTTGTACATAGGTAATACAACTTATTAGTAAGGTGACAGCTGCCCATGAACAGGACCCAGGATGTTTTACTCCTGTCTCTGTGCTAATCACATTATAGTGCAAGCTTTTGGACGTGCTTTAGTTACAATACAACGTTTTTAACACATAACGCACGAGTAAGATTGGTTGTTGTTGCACATTGCCACATAAACTGCAGCTCGGTTAGATGGCCTCTGATCGCTGGTTTTCTCAAAAGAATGTGAATATTAGAACAATAATTCGACATTATTCGAAATATGATCTCTTTTTTTCATTACAGCTAACATCGCTTATTTTGATGTTGTATTCTGTTTTACTCACCCTCTAAAGAAGTACTTATTTTGGCTGAAAATACTTCCCTTTTATTCCTTTAAAATGAGTCCGCGGTTGTCGCATGTTGATGACGTACAGTAAAAAGCGGCTAATCACCACGCCCCCTAGTTGGTCATTACCACGCCCCCTAGTGTCTCAGCGCGTCCCTGGATGAACACTAGAATCCTAACATAGGTCAAGTTTTATCAGAAGTCACAAAAATAATCGAAACACTAACAAAAATGCGTTTTATTCAGATATTTTAGCTCGTTTTCACATAATAAACACAGGGTCTGAAATGAAAATATGAACCCTTGAATATGTAACCTCAATATGGTTAATTAAAAATGCATGGCAGGGAGCTACACATTTTTGAATATGATCATCTCAATGCTGCTCTTCTAATAATATAGTCAGCATGTCTGCTGGCTGGACAGGCATGTCGACAACAGACGCACTGTATTACCATGTTATGAGCATGTGACTTGGTTTGGAAATAAGAAATTATAAAATAAAAATGAAAAAAAAAACATTTAAAACTACTGGTAAGAAACCATTTACAAAACAGGGGCTTGTTTCTTCAGAGCCTGTATGGTCACCACAGTAAACATTAAGTAGTAGGTACATTTACAATATATTAAAACATCATTTTTTCAACTTGTGGGAGTAATATCAACATGTATTTTTTTTATTTCTTTCATACCATTCCGCAGTCTAATCTAAGTGGAATTGTACACATTTTAATCAGTTGAACCATGGTAAATTATGTTGTTTGCCACGTTTGTGTCGTCCGGTTGACCCATGAAAACATGCCAAACAACATGCCATATAGTTCCATGTCATTGATTGAGCCAAACAAACAAAAAACTAGTTTTGGTCCAGCCACAACAAAACCTTGAAAAACAACAACAATGACAACAAGGTCCCAGTGGTCAATAGGCTTGGACTATATTTCATGGTCATCGATACTTTCGTCCACTTTTTTACGAGGAAGTGATACAGGAGCTGATTGGTCTTCGAGGGACTTTGAGATGCATCGGAAACGGGCCAACGACGACTACATACAGTCCGGCAATATTTGGAACACCAACGAATCGAATGAATATTGCTTTTCAGTTGTTTGATATGTTGCTCAGTCTTCAGACATAAAATTGAGAATATCCCTACACACACACATATATATATATATATGAATATACATGTGTGTGTGTATATATATATATTTAAGCATGTTATGTATACTACTTCTCCCTCAGTGTACTGGAGGCCTCCAGGAAAGTCCACTCTGCAAGCATCCATGGCGATGTTAGGTTTCTAAATTCGACCAATCGTACTCAGCAGAGCCAGTGTCCCCGTGGAGCGGCGTCCTGGTCAGTCCAGGCTATGAGGGCCGCTGCCGGGAGTTGCTCCGCCCCAGGCTGGCCGTGCTGGATCGGCGGGAGAGGACGGGGGTGGTGATGGGCGTGGCGTCGTTGGGGCAGCCGTGTTGGAGCAGGATGTCCACGCAGCCCTTGCTGCCAGTCTTTCTGGCGAAGACCAGAGCTGTACGGCCCTGGGTGTCCCTGGCTTCAACATCACTGCCATACTGGACGGGGGAGAGAGAAGGGGGGGAGAGGGAGGAACAGGGAGAGGGAGAGGGAGAGAGAGGGAGAGGGAGGGGAGAGAGGGAGAGGGGGTGAGAGGGAGGAATAGAGAGAGGGAGACGGAGAGGGAGAGAGGGAGGGGAGAGAGGGAGGGAGGGAGGGAGGGAGAGGAAGAGAGAGACGGAGAGGGAGAGAGAGGGAGAGAGAGAGAGAGAGAGGGAGAGTGGGAGGGAGGGAGGGAGAGGGAGAGGAAAAGAGAGAGGGAGAGAGAGGGAGAGAGGGAGAGGGAGAGGAAAAGAGAGAGGGAGAGAGAGGGAGAGGGAGGGGAGAGAGGGAGAGGGGGAGAGAGGGAGGGGAGAGAGAGGGAGAGGGAGGGGAGAGAGGGACGGAGGGATGAAGGGAGGGAGGGAGAGGGAGAGGGAGAGAGAGAGCGAGGGAGAGAGTCGAATCAGATAGGCTCCTTGTCAATAACTCAACGATTAAAACGTATGCTCCAATAAAACAACATTTTCTGTACATCGTCAACAAGAATGTGGCAGTGACCAGGGAGTGAGTGGACAGGTTTGGTCCACGTTCTGATGTCTCCCCTTATGGAGGTCATGGGACGCCACTGGCCCTGATGGTTCAGTGAGGGGCCCCACTGGCCCTGATGGTTTAGTGAGGGGCCCCACTGGCCCTGATGGTTTAGTGAGGGGCCCCACTCACCCATATGAGCAGCTGGGTCATCACGACGTCCCCCAGCTGGCAGGCCGCGTGCAGCGCGCTGCAGGCGGGGGCCGGCGGGGGGCCGGCCGGGGGGGCGTTGATCTGCTCCTTGGTGCTGTGGACCAGCAGCAGCAGCAGCCCGGGCAGGTCCCTCTCGGTGACGGCCGACAGCAGCCGCAGCGCCGCGCCCCGGCCCGCGCCGGCCTCCTCCCCGGGCGCGGGGCCCAGCGGCGGCACGAACAGACGCTGCTCGTACTTGGCCCGGATCCAGGACTCCCTCTCCTCGCTGGACGACAGGTGATTGACAGGCACACATCAAACATCAACGCACAACACACAACAACACAAACATCAACGCAAGCAGGAAGTGGTCGAAACATGCCAGGTACAAACAAATGAATACTAGTCTGCTTACATGAACACACAAGTTAATGTATCAAGTTAGACTTAATGAACTTTGAGTTATGAACACAAACACACGCACAACCACATCCATGCGCACACACACAAACAAGCATTTTCACACACGCATGAATTATACAAAATTATACAAAACACCTGAGGCTGCTGCAAGGCCGCGACTGAGACAGAGCCTTGATGTAGCATAAGGCTTAAACATCACTGCCATACTGGACCGGTGAGAGGGGGAGAGAGAGAGATAGAGGGGGAGAGGGAGAGAGGGAGGGAGAGAGGGAGAGAGGGAGAGATAGAGGGGGAGAGGGAGAGATAGAGGGGGAGAGGGAGTGAGAGAGAGAGAGAGGGAGAGATAGAGGGGGAGAGGGAGGGATAGAGGGGGAGAGGGAGTGAGAGAGAGAGAGGGAGAGATAGAGGGAGAGAGGGAGAGAGGGAGGGAGAGAGGGAGAGAGAGAGAGATAGAGGGGGAGAGGGAGTGGGAGAGAGAGAGAGAGAGAGAGAGAAGGAGAGATAGAGGGAGAGAGGGAGAGATAGAGGGGGAGAGGGAGAGATAGAGAGACAGAGGGGGAGAGGGAGAGATAGAGAGATAGAGGGGGAGAGGGAGAGATCGAGGGGGAGAGGGAGGGCCCCCTCTACTGACCGGGAGGAGTGGGGTGCGGGCTTGGCCCGGCCCTGGGTGCAGCTCTCCCAGATGCTGTTGGCCATGTGGTTGCCGATGGCGGCCAACACCTGGGTGAGCTCTCCGGGCCAGTCGTCCAGGTCCAGGGAGCGCACCCTGGAGAGGTGGGTGCCCAGGTTGCGGTGGATCCCGGAGCACTCGATGCAGATCAGGGCTCCCAGGTTCAGGCTGGCCCAGGTGGGGTCTGGAGGGAGTCAGGAGGAGGAGGAGGGAGTCAGGGGGAGGAGGAAGCTAGGTGTCTAAAGAACGGGCTGCGGTCATTGTTTGTGATGGAAATAAAGTTCTAAAGCAAGCGTTTCCCTGCCTAAGCAGAGCCTTCCTAGCAGTATGTACCGTTGACTTTCGCTAGCGTCCACAGCCAGCCTCCTTAAAATGATTTAATTTGAACCCGGATTATCGATCCGTCTCGATAGATGGCCGGTTATGTTTTCTCTGGTTTCGATATGTGTTAGCTGGTGTCTACCTCTTGATATTGAATTAATCCTACATAGGAAGAGCTTAGGGGATGAAGGGATGAGACGGACTTACTCTGCGCTCCACAGTCCACACACAGGCTGTTGCCCTTGGTGTTACGGATCGCTTGTAAGGCCACTGCCTCACTCCGACTGCTCCTCCGGGCCTTCGCACACACACACGCACAGACACACACACACACACACACACACACACACACACACACACACACACATTTATTGGAAGAAGTGCATCCGGCCCAATAGGGTCTCACACAGGGAGGACCGTGCAGACTGTCCTCTCAAGGGCGGGGGGGGGGGGGGGGGTGCTACCTTGTTGCGGCCGCTCTCGCAGGCCTGCAGGCTGGCCAGGATCTGGCTCTCAATGCCCGCCACCCAGGCGTCCCTCTCCTCCAGGCTCTGGGCCTCAAAGTGCCAGGTCTGCCCCGTGAAGGACACCACGATGAAGTCTGCGTTCTCCTCCTCTAAAGCGCCCAAAGCACGAGGAAGACAACACCAATGGTTTTCCTCTCTTGACTGGGAGGAGCAGATTAGGATCATGTGAGATGGAGGAGGGTCTTAATGGGTGAGGGTCAGGGTCACGGGATAGGGTTAGGGTCCCGACCAGGGAACCAGAACACAGAACACGTGAGGGCTGGATGGGTAGGACACGAGGGGCTGCAGGGAAACCCAGAGGTATCTCAATGGAGAAGGGGAGCGACGACTTGAAGATAGACCCATGTTGAGTCAACCAAACAGACTAGACGATGAAGATGCTTGACACATGCAGAGATATGTAAAGAAGCCTGCATCAGCTGGTGTTACCTGTCTTATTTATGTTTCTCAAGCTACCAAAGCTCTTTAATTTCCACATTTTGCGTTTTGCTGCAGAGTGAGTGGTAAGCCGGGACAAAAGGAGAAAGAGAAAGACACAAGTGTTGTAAAACAGCGTCAGCAGTGGCAAAGCTCTAGCTAAGCAGAAACAGTGTGTGAAACACAGAGACAGGGCAGCGCGACAGCTGCTGGTACATTCAAAGACTGGAAATAAAAGAGGAGAAAGCTAGACACAAGTTTATTGTGTATTGTATGGTTTCATATGTTGGGCTCTTGGTTACTAGTTTTCTTTGAACAAATATGAATAGTTGATAGCGATGCGCTATGTAGCATCAGTACTATATCTGCTCATTGTGGTCACAGAGGAGATGGGGGTCTACGCTGTGGGCGTACCTTCAGCCTGTCCCACCACAGCTTCTCCCTTCTGGTTCATACTCTTCTTCCTCCGGTTCTTCTTCCTGTCACTCAGGGGAGACGATTGGCTGGCCTCCTTAGCACTGAAGGTATTGGCTACTCCTTCAAGGGCATCTGGCATTTGAGCATTACATTCGTTACTCATTCAAATGTTGTTTGCTTCAGACATCATGAATCCCCATTACAAAGAACCTGTGAGCTTTAGATCCCAGATTGATGCTCATGACTCCTGCTGCACACTCCATGATGCGACGCGCTGATTTTGTTTATAATGCACATTATACCTTGTCAATAAATTATTCTTGCATTGGGAACACAGAACATACCGACACTTTGGGCCTTGGTAGAGAGTGAGGACGAGCAGCGCTGGAGCCCTTTGTCGCCCCCTAGCGGCGACAGAACGCCCGCCCTGTCGTCAGCAACCGTCAGCGTGGAGGGACACAGCTGAGGACCTGGAGAGCACAAAGCACAAGAGAATATTCAATTAAATTGTATTTGTACAGCCTTTAATCAACGGTACAGTCTCAAAGGTCTCAACAGGCCATACATAGATGACACCAACCTGACCCTAGCCCCCTGAGGTCAAGAAAAAGCTCCCTGAATTAGCAAGGAAGAAATCTTGAGAAGGAACGCAGAGTGGGGGATCCCTCCTTCCAGGGAGGATATGGAGTGCAATGGGGGCCATGATTGACATAGATACACACACATATAACCACATATATGATGGAGCCAGACTGGTCTCAATAATAACAAATGAAGATAAACAAACTTAAATCTTTTGATTGACAAACTCTCACATATTAGGGAAACACAAAACCCCTAAAATAAATGAATTTACAATGTATTTAAATGAAAAGATTTCAAATTAGACAAAAAAATGGAGTGCCATTTGGTGTTTACAACAGTGTAGCGTGTGAAGACATCCAGTCAGACATTTATCAGTAGGATGAGTTCCACATGGCTTCACTGAAGGCGACACAGAGATCAGCTCGTCCAGGTTCTGCTCACCACTGAGGCTGCTGGCGGGCCCCTCGGTGGAGGAAGAGGGCCCCCCCTTCGGGACCCCGTTCACCCCGGCGGCGGGGGCCAGGGCGGGCCCGGCGCAGGGGCCCGCCGGGGCCACGGCCCTCGGGGGGCGCTTCCCGGGAACCTTGACGGTGACGCGCAGCAGGTCGATCTCCTTCCCGTGGACGTTCTGCATGTAGTCCTGAAACGACAAGCATTCCTCATCACCTTCCAGGGCGGAGGTCAGCGGGAGGCAGGATCCCCTCTGTAGGCCCCTCCTCCTCTGAGACTTCACAACACATGGGAACGAAAGGTCCGTGGACCGCCCTGGCTGCTGCTGTGCCCACCGGCCGTGTAGACCGGTGGGGTCGGTAGGGTCGGTAGGGTGCCTTACACTGGAGCTGGAGTGGTAGGACAGCATGCCGTTGTTGGACAGCGTGACGTACTTCTTCTTCCACTCTTTATTCAGAGAGCTGCCGCTGCGCTTCCAGAGGATGCTCTGAGGAGGAACCAGAAGGGAGCAGCTTAGAGACGGTAAGGGTCACCGCTGACACGCTCCGAGCCCAGCGACCATAATAATAATAATAATAATACATTTAATTTAGAGGCGCCTTTCAAGACACCCAAGGTCACCTTACAGAGCATATAGTCATCATACATTTTTTAAAAAGCAAGACATTGTGGAAAAAATAAATAAATAAATAAATAAATAAACATAAGCAATAAGAAATAAATAAAAAAAAAAAATAAAAAAAATCAAAACAGTGATCAGTTAGACGTTGTGTGCGAGTTTGAACAAGTGAGTTTTGAGTTGTGACTTGAAGGTTGAAATGGTGTCTGACTGTTTTATGTGTGGGGGGAGGGAGTTCCAGAGCCTGGGTGCTGAACAGCTGAATGACCGGGCACCCATTGAAGTGAGTCGTGATGTGGGGATACATAGTAGTCCAGCAGAGGTTGAGCGGAGGGAGCGGGAGGGAGTGTATTCTTGGAGGAGGTCGCAGAGATAACTGGGGGCTAGGTTGTGGAGAGCTTTGTAGGTGAGGAGTAGGGTTTTGTATTGGATGCGGTAGTGTACTGGGAGCCAGTGAAGTTGAATGAGGACAGGGGTAATGTGGTCAGATGATTTGGTGCGGGTGATGATCCGGGCGGCTGAGTTCTGAATGATCTGCAGTCTGTTGATAAGTTTGGTGGGGAGTCCGGTGAGGAGGGCGTTGCAGTAGTCTATGCGTGATGTGACAAATGAGTGAACTAGGATTTCAGCGCTGGATTGGGTCAGTGATGGGCGGAGTCTGGCGATGTTGCGGAGGTGGAAGAATGCAGTCCGGGTGATGTTGTGAATATGGGGTGCGAATGAGAGGGTGTTGTCCAGGATGACGCCGAGGCTCTTGACTTTGGAGGAGAAGGGTACTGGGAATCCATCGATAATTATGAGTGGAGCTGGGGTGTGTTGTGACCATCACCCACAGCAAAGGAACACCGTTATGAATAGAACCCCCTTAGAAAGGTGGAGCCGGATGAAACAATAAGATATGTCTGCCTTATGTAAGATGATATGAATAGGTGAGTTCAGCCTGCTCCTGTTGAGCCTGCTCCTGTTGAGCCTGCTCCTTCTGAGCCAGCTCCTGTTGAGCCTGCTCCTGTTGAGCCTGCTCCTTCTGAGCCAGCTCCTGTTGAGCCTGCTCCTGTTGAGTCTGCTCCTTCTGAGCCTGCTCCTGTTGAGCCTGCTCCTACTGAGCCTGCTCCTGTTGAGCCTGCTCCTGGTGAGCCTGCTCCTATTGAGCCTGCTCCTTCTGAGCCTGCTTGTGTTGAGCCTGCTCCTGTTCAGCCTGCTCCTGTTCAGCCTGCTCCTGTTGAGCCTGCTCCTGTTGAGCCTGCTCCTTCTGAGCCTGCTTGTGTTGAGCCTGCTCCTGTTGAGCCTGCTCCTGTTGAGCCTGCTCCTGTTGAGCCTGCTCCTGCTGAGCCTGCTCCTACTGAGCCTGCTCCTGCTGAGCCTGCTCCTACTGAGCCTGCTCCTGCTGAGCCTGCTCCTACTGAGCCTGCTCCATTACACACCAACCTGCTTGAGTGAGATGGCTCGGCCGCTCCCCAAGTCGCCTTTAGGATCCGTCCCCTTTTTGTCGGCGTCGCGATTCTGAGCAATAGGAAGAAAACAGGAGTGGATCTGTCAGAGGGATGCTGCTACTGTGATGTCCGAATAAGACCGCGGCCACCGGGGTGGGGGGAGTGGGAGGGATGCATGGAGACAGATGACATGGAGATGGGGGGGCACTGACCTTGAACAGCGAGGGCCGGCGGTGAGGGGTGTTCTTCAGGGAGCGAGGGGTGGCGCTGCCTCCCGTCCCCTCCCCCCCCAGCCCCAGCCCCCTATGACTGACCACGGGGGTGGAGGGGAGGGAGGAGGGGTAGGCCTCACCTCCCTGGCCGTTAACGACCTGGGACGGGTGAGGGTGAGAGGAATGGATGGCGTGGATGGAAGAGAGAGAGAGAGAGAGAGAGAGAGAGAGAGAGAGAGAGAGAGAGAGAGAGAGAGAGAGAGAGAGAGAGACAGGGAGAGACAGAAACAGAGAGAGGGAGAGAGAGAGACACGGAGAGAGAGGGACAGAGAGAGACAGGGAGAGAGAAAGGAAAGTAGGGATGGTAATCCAAGTCATGACATAAAATCAATAAAATGTAAAAAATGAACATTGATGGATTGTGTATTTCCAACAGTAAGCATATGGCTAGGATGAGGATGAACATGAAGGGGACATGGAGGTAAGGGAAAGGCCACACTAACATGAATACCAAGCATTAACATGACTCCCGTTGAGACCCCAAGCAAACCTCATGATCTTTTAAGGTAAGCTCAGCTCATCTCTCACAATATGCTGTCACTGGTAGATTAAGATATTTCTGCAGCATATATTTTACTGCAATGACTTCCTGCCGTAATCAGGAAACAGTAGATCAACAGGAACAAGTAGCAACATCCAGTTCCGCGTCTTATAATGGTAAGCTCAATGAAACCAACCCTCTCCTTCGTTCCACATTATATCATTTACTTCCATGAGTTGATTTAATGTTAATGTAACATCATAATCGAAAAAGTCATCAAATAACACAAACAACTCTCTCTCTCTCACACACACACACACACACACACACACACACACACACACACACACACACACACACACACACACACACACACACACACACACACACACACACACACACACACACACACTCTGCATCTACGGTTGTCCCACAAACCCCCCTGACGACGACCAGCCCTTTAAGGGTGAGATCTTTGTTGGCTGAACAGTTTGATCCTAGACCCAGAAGCTCTGTTGCAGGTGGGTCATGTGTGTGTGGTTGTGGTGTAGGTAGTGATGGCAACCATGCTGTATGCCTCCTGGCTGCTGCTAGGTTGGCAGTAAGCAGCAGCCTCCTCCAGGTCACCACGGTGATGTCACATGGGAACACCCTCATCCTGTGTCCCCGGTCCTGGCAGCTGGCTTTGTCTTTATCACGCCTTCCACTTTTATCACCTTTTTTTCCACCTGACTATGGCGCGGTTGGCTCTGTGCAGTGAGCAGCTGGTGGAGGGTGTCTGGGGCCCGTGTGCAGTGGCTAGCCGGGGGAGGGTGTCTGAGTCGTCCTCCAACCAGTCCTGGTGGTTCCTGAGTCTTATGGCCGACGGGATAACGCCTCAGAAAACAGAGGTGCTGATTGGGTCCAAGGTCCCATGGTGTTGTGTCACCCAGGTTCCAGCTCCCTCGGTTTATCAGCCAAGGAGCGTGGAACACACTTCTCCTTTCTGTGTTTTCAGACGGTTGCAACGTAGCGGCTTTTTGTGGGTGCTTTTAGCTCAATCATACAAGGGGAAGCGCAGCTCCAGCACAGCTTCCCCTTGCATGATTGAGCTTGGCCACACTCACACCATGGCTCCCGCACTCTTTCCCTCTCAGGGCTCAGTGATGAGAACATCCTTGATGTTCTTCAGACATCACGGAGGAAGTCAATTATATGCTAATGTCATCGTGGTGGGCGTGGGGCGTTGTTATCTTTTGCCTGCTTGTAAAGCTGACCGCTATTCCAAATCGTTCATCCCCTCTGCAATCCGACTACTACATGCTCTGTTGTTTGTTATATTTATTTTATTATTTTTGATATGATCCTATAATGTTTATCTAAGTTTATTTATCAGATAATGGTGTATATTTATTTGTTATATGTTACTGTGAGTACAACTAGCTGCTCAAACAAATTGCCCCTAGTGAGATTCATAAAGTTCTTTATATTGTATTGCATTGTAGAGCCAGGATGCACAAGATCTACTTACCTGTAGCTTGAAGATGGTGTTGGTTATGATAAGTTTAGGGTTCACTGCAAAAAGTAATTAGCCTCATGCCCTTTGCATTCACCTTGCTAATACCTTACCTACCACCTACTTCACCCGGTCTCCGGTCCTTCTGTCCCAGCCTGGCATTGCTTTCCCCCAGCAGGCCCACACACACTCACTCAAAGGTCACGGCGCTGCTCTCTCTTTACAGTTGG